>NW_025858245.1:2450049-2750049 GCF_002878395.1 Capsicum annuum
GAAAAAAAATAAAGGTTGATAAAAAAAAAAAGAAAGATTAAATAAAAATAAAGGTCGATAAAAATTTAAAAAGAAGAAAAAATCAAAGAAAAACAAAAAAAAGGAAAGAAAAAATAAAAAATTAATAATATAAAATAAAAAAGAAAAAAAAAGTTGAGAGGAAAAAAGTAAGGGTTGAGAAAATTTAAAATAAAAATAGAAAATAAAAAATAAAAATCAAAGTAAAATTAAAAAGAGAAAAAAATAAAAGTTGAAAGATATAAATATGGAGTTGTTATCCATTATGAGGATATTTATGTAATTTACTTATTTATCAGAGTAATTTTGTCCAAAAAAAATAGGTAATAACTATTTTAAGGAAGCTTTTTTATTTGGGACTAAAATTTAAAAGCCACCTTAATTTGGATTTATTTTTGAAATTCACCCTCGGTAATATGTTAAGCGACGAAACTTTACCCACTAATCTAACTGTGTTTAATACGTGGGATGGAGTACGTGATGAGACCGGGTCCAGTGCATGTCCATGGGCAATTTGGAGTCGGTCGTGGGCAGCTGAGGAGAATCGACATGGTGATTT
The DNA here is from genome assembly GCF_002878395.1 of Capsicum annuum. NCBI lineage: Eukaryota > Viridiplantae > Streptophyta > Magnoliopsida > Solanales > Solanaceae > Capsicum > Capsicum annuum. Next base: position 2,450,627 of record NW_025858245.1, read on the forward strand.
GCTAAGGACTTACATTTATCTTTCGGGGAGAGTTGATATGTTGATGATTGAGAAGACGATGCAATATACGCTTCGAGCTCGATTGGTAATTGTTGTCCTCAACATATATCATTAAATTATTTTGTTTAATACCTATAATTGAATTATTTGTATTAATTATAATTATTCATAGTCAATAGTACTTATCATTTTTAAATCTAACATCTATCAACAGAAGCATTTATTGAAACCAAAGTTCAACTTGAAACTTAGTAATTGGAGGTAGAATGTATCAACAATAATAATTCTACTCCACACGACTAATAAAGTACTAGAGGAGGAACTCCATATAGTATTTTTTTTCGCAAGCTTGAATAATGGAGGTTATACTATATGTAGTTGCCTAACGCAATTTGAGGTTTGAAAATTTTAGTATTGACTATTAGTATTTCAATAAATTAGAAAAGCAATAATTTAATGATAATGTAAAATCTAAAAAGTTAATTCTTTTCTTTTAATTTGTTAAGCGAATAGAAAAAGAAACCTATTTTTAGTATATAGACAATGCAACTAAAAAGTTCAAAAGAAGTAGGTAACTTAAAATGGTAATGTTGTCAAAGCAGAACGAGCATAAAAAATCTCATGCTAGATGAGAGTTACACATAATCCTTTGAATCTTTGTACCTTATTCATATCACATTAAACGATTACTAGATGACCACCCCAATAGGCAACTCTATAAGCTTTAACATTATTTTTCTTTGAAAATGTTACCTTGTTTAAAATGAAATATTCTTTTTAATCAAGACAATGGAATTAAGACGTTGTTCGAATTATGGTTTCTAAATCTTAGCACTTTTTGTTTAAAAAAAATCACCCAAATTCATTGAGATGTGATTACTCGACTATGTAATAAGTTATTTTGAATTTGAAACTATTAAATTTTTATAGAAAATCATTTAAGAAGCAGTAGCATGCATTTTGAATATATATATATATATATATATATATATATATATATAAACGCAAAGTATAATAAATATGATTAGGTGCTCGTCATGTTCTTGCATCTTATTAGGACAACAAAACGGAGAACAATCCTTACTTGGGCTTTGTATATACATCATTTCAAGAGCGAGCCACATTTATGACACATGGCAATATGGCTAGGCTAGCTAAAGAGGGCGGAGACCCCGTGCTGGCTCGTATATGTGGAACCATTGCCGCAGATGAGAAGCGGCATGAGAATGCCTACACAAGAATTGTAGAGAAATTGCTATAAGTGGATCCGAATGCAACTATGATAGCCATTGCGAACATGATAAAGAACCGAATTGTAATGCCGATGCACCTTATGCATGATGGGCAAGCTTCTAATATGTATGACCACTTCACCGCCGTTTCTCAAAGGCTGGGGGTTTACACAACTCATGATTATGCTGATATAGTAGATTTTTTTATAACACGGTGGAAACTGGAAAATCTGAAAAGCTTGACATGCGAGGCGAGTTGTGCACAGGATTTTATCTGCAGAACTCCTTTTATGCTTAGGAAACTGGAAAATCGAGCCAAGAAATCAGAGTCACGCCAAGTAAAGTTTAGTTGGATTTTCAACAAAGAAGTGAGTGTTTAGATAAATTAATGCGTAAGAAAGATGTAAAATAAAAGCTTATCCTTTTACAAATAGTTGACTAAGCTGCTAAAATAAACTTTATCTTGTGATGTATTTTCTTAATAAATGTGTTTTATGAAAAAGTACTTTAGTACAGTAACAGTTCGTACTCGACTTAACCATTTGAGAGCTAATTTTATTGTCAATTTGATTTGTGTTTGATCAATGATTTCAAAAAGTAATTATAAGTGTTAAATTATTTTTTCAAAAAAGGCACGTACTATTTCTTAATTAGATAAAGAGAGAAGTATCAATTGCCTTCCTGAAGTTGTCTCGTTTTATTCATGATACACTTGAACTTTAATTAGTCTTAAGTAGCCCCCTACCTCCCCCCCTCCCTCCGGCTGTCAGACTTATTGATTTAGTAAGTCGCGTGCCCCTTTTTAGTCCAAAGACCACAACATGTAAAACATGCGCATACACGTGGAAAAAACTACCTATATGTCTATCCATGTAGATAAATACCATCCACTTTGCTCATATTTGTCCTATATAAAAAAATAATCCACTTCTACTCTTAATTATTCGATTTCTCTCTAAACAAAGTGTGTTTTTGAGTTTTCCTTTGCTCTGAAATAGTGAAAAGTTGAATTTTTGTCGATCAAGTAAGCTATTATGTAAAAAAATTATGTTTTTTCTTTTTTTTGTGTGTGTTAAAAATATGAGATTATTTTTTTGGTTAGTGTTTCATAGTAATTTCCGATTATTATTTCGATTAAGATTTTGAGAAGACTCACATGCACAAACACGTTTCCTATTATAATTAATGGAGTAAGAAATCACAATTTAAGTTAGGGATGTACAAAAATCAAACCAATAAAAATATTATTGATTTATTGTTATTGGATTAACGATTTTTTAATGATTATATCAAAAAAAAATTATTGGGTTATTGGTTCGATTTTAATTTTTTTTATTGAGTTATTTGGTAAACCGGTAACCCAAAAAGATTATACTATGCTATTAATAATACACAAAATTAATATATACATTATTTTTCCTAATATACTCTACCAAGTACCAATAAAGTGGAATTAGTTATTTTTATTACTCATACTATTTTTACTACATATTTACTCTAAATTTTGCATTCTCTTTAAATATCACTCATATTAAAGGAGGCATAATTATTTATTTCCTTATTAACAGTGTGAAACACAGAAACATTACACAGACAATTTTGTATAACTCTTATGACTATTCCACACTTTTTTTCTTCTTTCTCTTTTTATAGTAAATCTCTTCTGTACAATTTTGTATAACTCTTTCATTTTTTCATTGGATTATTGGGTAAATCAATAATCCAATGTACACCCCTAATTTTAGGTAAAATAGAAGCAATTGAAAGAATTTTTTTTACACATTTTGAAAGTGATGGAGGAAAAGGGATAATAAATAAGAAGAGGAATAATTGAAGTTTTTGAGATAATAAAAAAAATGAAGTTTTTTACTTTTCACGATGGAAAAAGCTAATTTGAAAAAAAATTAACTCCATCACATGCGTGATAGAGTTTGAAATCACATATTTTACCACGTAGGTTAAAAAGGGTCACGCGACATACTAAAACAACAAGTTCAGAGGCAGGGGGAGGGGGCGTACTTAACACGATTTAAAGTTCAAGTGTACCATGAATAAAACAAGACAACTTTGGGGGGATAATTGATACTTCTCTCTTAGATAAATATAATTTTTAGGTTCTTTGGCTTTTCTATCCCTAATGTATGGTCATAATGGGATATCAAAGAGAAAAGAAAAGAGTAGAGAGTGTAAGTTCTCTGCCTTCTCTCTAAAGAATCAAAAAAAGAAACCTCAACATTAACTACAACTACCAACTAACATCAACATTAATGAATATGATAGATGAAGTGATGCAAGCACAGGAAGAAGATCTTCTGACAAGAAGCATAAATAAGCCTAAGAGGTACCTACATCATTTTCTCATTCATCTCTTATTACTAGTACAATAAGTTTCAAAGATAAAATATTAATTGATAATCCTATCAACCCTATAGATTCCATTCAAAAAGACTTTCACCTATTTAACCTAGATGATGAGCAAGAAAACAAGTCAAATCTCCCCCTTTTATACCTATTTCCACTTCTGACAAAAAAAATTATACAATCCATGGGAACAAGTTGTTCTTGTGAAGCTTTTAGGTAAAAGTTCAGGTTACAAATATATTCGTTCAAGGCTAAAAGAGTTATGAAACTTAAACGAGGATTTAAACCTGATTGATCTAGGTGAGGATTTCTACCTTTTCAAGTTTATCAACAAACCAAACTATGAAAAAGTTCTTCTTCATGGCCCTAGGTTCATTGGCTCACAATACCTGTCAATACATAAATGGAAATCAAAGTTTAATCCTACAATAGAAATACCTAACTACACAACTATCTGGATTCATCTACCCAAACTTCCAACTGAATACTACGATCTACAAATTCTAGAAAAAATTGATAATACTGTGTAATAGCCCATGTTTAAAGATCACTGTGCAACGTCCAACTCCTTTACTTAAGTTGTATACACAATATACGAGTCGTATGTTGTAGTCATAGCTAAGAGAATATAAAATGGTTGACATTCCGTTTTAGGTACGACTCGACCCTTAGAGTCGTAAGATTACTATACGAGTCATAGAAAGTGAAGTCGTGAGTTCAACAGTATAGGTTCCCTAAGTTTCTGTCCAGCTTACGAGTGTGGCTGCAAATCATATTGACTTGTTACGAGTTGTAAGATATGACCCGTATCCTGATTAGTAAATGATCCAAGAATCAAGTCTCATATGTTTTGACAGCTTTATAAGTTACTTGACCATATATTAAGTCCTCAAATAGCTCCTAGCTCATGAACAAGTCAAAACATTTCTTAACGATTAAATTCTTCCGATGTATATAACTATAGTCATCTTCAAACAAGAATAACTTCTGTTCTACTAAGAATTTCTAAGCTCAAGACCCACCAATAGATAGATAATTGAATTATATTTTCAACGATATTTTTTCCTTAATCTGATATCGGGGGTGAAAAGTTATTATCAAATTACTGAAGCACTGTCAAAGCTGTCAGTAGTTACGACTCATAAGCAGACCATACGATTCGTCGGGAGGAGTTGTACTCACAATAGTAGGGTCAAAATTTGGGCTCCTGATGATGACTCAAGACACAACTCGTACCCAGAACACATAAGTCGTGACCTAAGATGTTGGGATGGCTTCCAAACGATTTTCAGAGAGTTCCTAAGGGTTTTTTGGTCCTTTCTCCTCTTTAAACTCCCAAACCACGACTTAAAAACATAAATAGGCATTATTTTCCCCACTTTTGCAATCAATTAACAACATATTCTCTCATACCATCTTCAAGAACATCAAGATTAGGGTTCCTCACCCAAATTTTATCCTTCAAGTCCCAAGATTCAAACTTTCTTCACAAGTCAAGAAACTTTAGGTATGTGGGGTATTCATAAATGGGTTCCTTCCACTCATTGAGTCCCAAGAATTTTCTTTAAGTATGGATTTTTAATTTTTATTTTATGAAATAGTCCATGTAAACCATGAATTTAATCCATGTCAACTTAGAAATTTGAATTCAAGTCATGTCAACATGTTTTCCCCATGAAAATTAGATTACTTCATGCTTTGAATTTCAACTACTCATGCCATATTCAATTGCCCCCATGTCAAATTATCAAATTATGAATTAAACCATGTTAAATTGTTATTCTCTTAAGTTTAATACATTCATATATTCAAATTCATAGACTTTATCAGTTTGGTGAAACGTATTATATTTTGGGTCTTTCAATTGGGACTTTATGTCACTATTTCAAGTGTTGTTATCGAAGTTTATAATCATTCAGTGCCGGCAGGTTATGAAATGCCGATACCTATGTGTTTACTTATGTTTTAGACCTTCCAAGTTTTAGGTAAGTCAACTCATGATTTTATAGTTATACTCAATTTGTTATGACCATGATGAACACTATCAGCTTACATGTTTATGATTATTTCAGGATCTGCATGCACTGTTGTTTTCAAAATATCATGACCTAAGCTTATCAGTTATCAGTGCATGTATTAGTTAGTATTTCAGTGTCTTTCAATTGGGAGTAGAATTTATCACCGAGAGGGAAGTGTGGGTTCAACGTATCCTACTTTCCAGAAACTACATGCCACTGTATGTTTAGAGGTCTCACCAGAGAGTGTCCCTTATTTCCTAATATGGGCTAAGTTTAGTGATCACTCCAGTTTAGGTTCTATTCTGATGGCAAGGATAGAACAACCCTCCTCAACGTGGGTCAGACGTTGGACTCCATGATAGCTCACATGCTTTATGTCTGTTACATGATAGCTCCTACAGTTTCCGATAGTATTCAGTTTATCTCAATTTAGGTTTGCTTGACCAAGAAGATAGATTTCAACATTTATTCAGCCAATTTTACAAATTATTTCAGTTATTCAGATTATTTTAGTACATGCTTTACTTGGTCTTGCTTTCTCAGTTTTACATGTTCATTTTTTCATGCTCAGTCTTTATACATAACCCTCAGTTCAGTTTGACAACATGTTCAACTTTACATGAGATTTACATACAGTATTCATGTTTTACCGCTTCCCAGCTTACATAATTATTTTAATTTTAAGATTTCCAAATCTCACTATGACTTACAGTTTTTATGTATAGTTATGTTTTAAATGTATGTTTCAACAAATAACTCACGTCCTCAGTTTAGAAATATTTTTTAAATATTTTCATGATTTAGTGCATGTCTCCATATAATCAGTACATTCCAACGTACTAACCACACATATACATTTGTGGCTACATCCTTCATAATGTTGGTATCAAATATAGCTCACACACCCTGGGTTAGACAGTTCTCTGCTTTTAACCAACAGGTGATGAGTTCTTCTATTTCGAGAATTCTAGACCATTGTAATTCATGTGTTGTATTTTGATTATTCATATGTATTGATTAGTGGTAGCTAGAGGCATATACCAGCTATCTATAGTCAATATAGTAGAGGCTTCATAGGTAGTTAGTCAGATTCATTACATGTAATTCAAGTTTCTTTCTTCAATTTTATCTTGTTGTAAACATTATCAGTATTACATTAATTCGGACTTCTTTATGATCATGTTTTCTCTCAGTAATTTAATTTTTATACAATTTAAATCAGTTTCTCAGATAGTATAACAGGCCATGGGTTAGCTTGAGATCACTTGTGGTTCCAAGAACTATGGTATGACTAAGTAGTAGTCTCGGGTCATGACAAACTTGGTATCAGAGCACAGAGTTCAAGTGTTCTAGGGTGTCTATGAAGCCATGTCTAGTAGAATCTTTTGTAACGGTGCGAAGAGGTTTGTACTTTTCTTTGAGAGGCTACAGGGTATTTAAGAAATATTTTCTTTCTTTCGTATCTCAGATCGTGTTGTAGAGATGTTATCTAAGAAACTTATATAGATTTTTGTCTTGCTCCATTCCTGCCAGCTCTACCTTAGTTTTGAGGTGACAAAAACAGTCAAGATTAAATTTCTACTGTAGAGTTTTCTCAAATAGGCCCCACAGACAGCTATGAGATTGCATGTGGGATTAAAAGGATCCCATCAATGCCCTTAATTTCCAAATATTGAGAGTATTCATTCTTATTCATAAAAATTGTGCACTAAACTAAAGTCAGATGTGACCTCAAATCCTTTCTCCGATTCCTATAATAGCATATGTCTAGAGTTAGAAGCATGAACCTAGAAGTTTAACAGCAGTAAAGTTGGGATAGTGTTTACCTATATTTAGTAGATTATGTATCCATTGGGCTAGTAGTGTGAAAGGTGAACCAGTAGGCTTGAAACAGTGTATGCAAGAATTTAAGTTTGTTGATTCAAAATTAAGTATGATGATGCGGGTATGATCTAGAGGTGTACCCAAGGTTATAGGGGATTGTACTTGTTATTACTTCTAAGTTTTAAAGTGTGTATCTTTAAATGGTACCCTTGAGTTGCTAAGTGTGAATGAGGCCAATTATGTAGTATGTGATGTTCTTACCAGCTAAATTATGGGATATAGGTTATTGATGTTAGTTATTTTGTTTTTATGGTAATTCTTACGGTTTAGGGGGGAAATATATGTTTAGATATGTGGTATTAGTAGTTTATAAAGGAAAAGAGGCAGATTATGCGTTTAGTAAGGCAAGTATTTATTTAAGAAGGGTATAAGTATGTGATGATTACTGAAACAAAGAAAAGTTAAGGATAGTATATATTAAGGGAGTGTTCAAGGATGAAGTTAGTATAGTTCATTAAAAGTTTGGGAATATCCCTGTTAAGTGTTAGAATCTAAGTTTGAAATTTGGACAATTAAGCTAATAGAAAAAAAAGTTAAAATTCTAGATGGTGTGAACTCAGGATATGGTGATACTAATGAAGATTCTAAGTTAGTAAGTGTTCAAGTTATTATATGATGACTGGTAGGGATATAGAAAGTTAGTTGTATCTCAGAAGGAAGTACTAGTAGAGGATGTTACACTTTCAAGTGCAGTCTTTTAGGGCGAGTTTATTATTTATGTGTATTGTTATATATAGGTCTCTAGAGTAAAGTGGTGGAAATTCAGTTTAGAGTTTATTAAGGGGGTCCACATACTTAGAATGATAGCTTAAATCTAGGGGGGATATGATAGAACAAGGAACCAAGTTAGACTCTAAGATTTTGGTAGTGATGTTAGTATATTATAGAACAACAGCAGGAGAGGAAGATTCTCGAACCATTTTTATCTCGATATAAATTTTTGTACTTTACTCATCAAGACATCTACTCAAGCCTCTGAAGTCAGCTCAATGTTCATAGCTCATATTCATGCATTTTCCATAAAATCATGTACGCTCTCAATTCCTAGTATGAGGAATTCTAGTCCACTCAGAGGTACAAATCATAATTCATGAATTCATGAACTCCAAACTCAGGTCTTACAGCTTATGACTCATGTACTCATGCTTTATAGTATGTTCAGTTCCAGTTACTCATGCCACACTCTTAGTGATCAGCGAAATTCAGATTACGTCATCTATGACCTCAGTTTAGATCTCTTTACTGAATTCATATTGTGGATACCCTATTCCTCAGGCCTCACTTAAGTGTCAAAGTTATGTATAATATTCTTTCATGTTTTAGGTCCTCATGTTCTAACCTTTTAGTGACCTCTCTTTAATGTTAAGATAGTGGTGACAAAAAAATTATAATCAATGGTTTAGATGGGAGAGAGTAAATGTTTCTTGTTGAGGAAATATTATTGTATGTTTTTTTTATATTAGGCTATAAGGTTGAAGGAAGATTGAGGTGAAGCTTTTGATATATGTCATAGTTTGTTGAGAATTCTATGTGTGTTTTATTGGGTATAGTGAATGGGGATTGTTATTAACTAGAGATATTAGAGAAGGTGGAAAAAATTTCCTAGGCGGGTTGTTTTCCTAGAAGTTCATATATGGTTATAATGATATGCTTGAATGTCATGTTGGTATGTAAGTGGATGGGTGCATTGTGCACTAGTGAATTCCTAGTAATACGATGAATTTAGTTGTGAAGTAGTAAGAGAAATTATTTTTGAGATGAAAGATATGAACCACACATGGGGTATCAATTTCATGATTTAGACTATTAATTACGGTGCTATGTGTTGCACTTTGTAGTTTCGAGTTAGGCTTGAACATGGCAAGAGTGTGTAGTTTAACTCAGAGTTTGGCTAGCGCAGTTATATGTTCCTATGTGAGAATTATAAGTTGCATCAAATGAGCATGGTATTTAATGAGAAAAGTATAGTTGAGAAAATATTTGATAAGTGTGGCTAAGCTTGAAATTTAGCAGTTGCACTGCCAAAGGCCTAGCAGCTTGAAATATTTAAGAAGTAAAATATTTGCATAATGCAAATTATGAATTCAGCTCAGTCTCGTAAGTGTTTCGTACCTCATCTCAGCCTTTTCTTAGTATTTCAGCCAAGTCAGTATCATTTAGGGATGAATGATCCCAAGCAGGAGATATTTTAATACCTCATATTTCAAGATCATTGTGCAACATATGATTCATTTCCTTAAGCCGTATACATAACATATGAGTCGTATGTTGTAGTCGTATCCATGACAATATAAAATGGTTGACATTTTGTTTTAGGTATGACTAGACCCTTAGAGACGTAAGATTACTATATGAGTCATAGAAAGTGAAGTCGTGAGTTCAGCAGTATAGGTTCCCTAAGTTTCTATCCAGCTTACGAGTGGTGGCTACAAGTTGTAATGACTTGTTACGAGTCGTATGATATGACCTGTATCCTGACCAATAAATGATCCAAGTATCAAGCCTCATGTTTTGATATCTTTATAAGTTACTTGACTATATATTAAGTCCTTAAATAGCTCCTAGATCATGAACAAGTGAAAATATTCCTTAGCGATTAAATTCTTGCGATGTATATAACTATAGTCATCTTCAAACGAGAATAACTTCTGTTCTACCACGAATTTCTAAACTCAAGACCCACCAACATATAGATAATTGAATTATATTTCCAACAATACCAATTATGCCTTAATTCAATATCAGGGTGAAAAGTTATGTCCAAATTACTGAAGCACAGTCAAAGCTGTCAATAGTTATGACTCACTCATGATAACTCGTAAGAAGATCATACAAGTCGTCAGAGGAGTCATACCCCCAACACTATGGGTCTAAATTTGGATTCCTGGTGATGACTCAAGAAACGACCTGTACCTAGAACATATGAGTCGTGACCTAAGACATTGACACAACTTTCAAACGATTTCTAGAGGGTTCTTAAGGGATTTTTTGGTCTTTTCTCCTCTTTAAAATCCCAACCCACGAATTTAAAACATAAAGAGGCATTATTTTCCCCACCTTTTCAATCAATTAACAACATATTCTCTTCTCCCATCTTCAAGAATATCAAGATTAGGGCTCCTTACCCAAAATTAATCCTTCAAGTCGTAAGATTCAAACTTTCTTCACAAGTCAAGAAACTTCAAGTATGGGAGTATTTATCAATGGGTTCCTTCCACCCATTGAGTCCTAAAAATTTTCTTTTTAATCTAGTATGGATTTTTAATATTTTTTTTTATTAAATTATCCATGTAAATCATGAATTTAATCCATGTCATCTTAGAAATTTGAATTCAAGTCATGTCAACATAATTTCCCTATGAAAATTAGATTACTTCATGCTTTGAATTTTCACTACTCATGTCTATTAAGTGCCCCCATGTCAAATTATCAAATTATGAATTAAACCATGTGAAATTGTTATCCTATCAAGTTTAGTATATTCATATATTTAAATTTATTGACTTTATCAGTTTGGCGACATGTATTATGTTTTGGGTCTTTGAATTGGGAGTATGTATCACTGTTTCAAGTGTTTTTATCAAATTTTTAAATAATTCAGTGCTGGTGGATTATGAAAACCTGATACCTACGTGTTTACTTATGTTTCAGATGTTTCAAGTAATAAGTCAGTCAACACATGATTTTATAGTTATACTCAATTTGTTATGACCATGATGAACACTATTAGCTTACATATTTATGATTACTTCAGACTCTGAATGCACTGTTGTTTTCAAAATATCATTACCTAAGCTTATCATTTATCTGTGCATGTATTAGTTAGTGTTTCAGTGTCTTTCAGTTGGGAATAGAATTTAGCACCGAGAGGGAAGTGTGAGTTCAACTCATCCTACTTCCCAGAAACTACGTGCCCTCGTAGATTTAGGGGCCTCGCCGGAGAGTGTCCCTCCCTTGCTCAATATGGACTCAGTTTAGTGATGAATCCAGTTCAAGTTCTATTCCGATGAAAAGGATAGAACAACCTTCCTCAATATGGGTCAGACATTGAACTCCATGATAGCTCACATGGCTTATGTCGGTTACATAATCGCTCCCATAGTTTCAGTTAGTATTCAGTTTATCTCAGTACAGGTTTGCTTGACCAAGTAGACAGATTTTAGCATTTATTCAGTCAGTTTTATAGAATATTTCAATTATTCAGATTCAGTTATGCAGATCATTTCAGTACATTCTTTACTTTGTCTTGCATTCTCAGTTTTACATGTTCATGTTTTCATGTCTAGTATCTATACATGACCACCAGTTGTATTTTACAATATTTTTAGCTTTACATGATATTTACATACAGTATTCATGTTTTACCGCTTCCCAGCTTACATAATTATTTTCAATTTATGATTATAAATCTCACTATGACTTGCAGTTTTCATAATAACTATATTTTAAATGTATGTTTCAACAAATAACTCACGTCCTCAGTTTTAAAATAGTTTTTAAATATTTTCATGATTTAGTGCATATCTCCATATAATCAGTACATTCCAACGTACTAACCACACATATGCATTTGTGGCTACATCCTTCATAATGTTGGTACCAAATGTAGCTCACACACCCTGGGTTAGAAAGTTCTCTGCTTTTAACCAATAGGTGATGAGTTCTCCTATTTCGAGAATTCCAGTCCATTGTAGGTCATGCGTTTTATTTTGATTATTCATATGTATTGATTAGTGGTAGCTAGAGGCATGTACCAGCTATCTATAATCAGTATAGTAGAGGCTTCATAGATAGTCAGTCAGAGTCATTACATGTAATTCAAGTTTCTTTCTTTAATTTTATCATGTTTTAATTTTATCAGTATTAAATTAATTCAGGCATTCTCATGATTATGTTTTTGCTTAGTAAGTTTAGTTTTTATACAATTTAAATCAATTGCTCATGTAATATGCCAGGTCATGTGTTTGCTTAAGACCACTTATGGTTCCAAGCACCGTATTGACTAGGGGGTAGCCTCAGGTCGTGACACACTATAGGCACTGTCTTGAAGATAGATAGTTGCAGAAGAAATGCTTCTAGAGGAAGACATGTTAGATTGTGTGTCTTGATGCCTTTAAATAAACCATTACCTCCAGATGTTCTTACTGGGTCTCACCTACAAAAAAAATTATTTTGAAGCACTACTCCTTTATGTCAGTTATGTGGATGTTTAGGTAATATCCATTATTGTACGAAAAATAATAGCGATAAGAATACTGAGAATTTGACAAAACAAACACTGACAATACTCAAGATAAAAAATAAGGAAAATTTGATGAAAAAAAGCAAAAAATGAGGAAAAAATGACTTAAAAGAAAAAATTGAAGAAAAAAATATAAAAAGAAGAAAAAATAGAAGAATAGAAAAAGAGGAAAAATGAGTTTACTTGGACCACAGTCACCTATGGAAAAAAGCAAAAAAAAAAAATTCTTTCCAATTTCAATATAGATATAAAAAATCATAAGTATAATAGAAATGATAATAGATTTCAAAATTTATCAATAAACGAAAATCATATTGAAAAAAATAAGGGTCTTATGTCTCCTACGTGTACTAACAAACCCCAAAAAATGGATACGGACATTACAATGTCCACATTATCTAAAGGTACTCTTCAACCAATCAATTCCTAAGCTTCCACGTCTCATGTGAAATAAAACATTCATACTAACATGTGCATTCTCCACAACCAGCACCAACCACTCAATCCCAATTACCAATAAAAAGAGACATTACTAGTAATAGTACCAACAATATGAAAACAATCCCATCAAATTCCCCTACTCTGTTACCTAGTACTAATCCAATAATATACCCTACAATCCTAGTGACAATACACTTCCCATTAAAGCAAGCAAATTAGCCCCAACTACCACACAACTTTCACATGCCGAGACAAGTACTTCCACTTCCACATCAACAAAAATTAGTCATACTCCAACTACAACTACTCCTAAAGTTCCTGTACAAACTTTTGTTTCCAATGATTCTCTAAAAATACATACACCAAACAATGAAAGAGTAAGACCACTTATCATTTCTTTAAATGAACAATTTAGTGACTTTTCTGCTCAACCTACAGAAATTCCTCCCTCTACTTCCACTTCCACCATAAATCCTAATCCTACTCTCAACCCTAAGACTTCATTGCCTAATCTCTCTACTACAAAACATGATCCCCCATCTATAAAAGCCATTGCTAACTCCCCAAACTCTATCCATCAACTACCCAAATCAACTCTAATAAAAAATGCCTCGACGACCACTCCACCATATACGTTGAAATTTAACAACAATCACTACTTCTCTTCTCAAAACCCTACAATACAAAACAACCAAGAAAACTGGAACACACAGACTGTTCTAGACATGCAGAACGATTACCAAACACAAAATTGGGATCCTTAGATTTTTTGAACACTAAAGGAGAACCTTCCTCATTACCAAAAAAATTGGACAACAAGTTAGATGCCCCCAGTGAATGGAACGGCTCACAACAATGCAATACCAATAGAACTTTACCCTTCTATTGTTACTCTATCAGAGTTAATTCAAAATTATCAAAACTTGGCGACAACATACTACATGTACAACCAACACCTAATAGATCTAGTAGCGATGATGTTACGGGTGTAAATTAATTCAATTTCAGGACACACAACGAGCATGAGTTGAGACTCATCCCAATATATGAACTATACAAATTGGTTAACTCCTCTTATGAACACCATGTCACTAATATGGGATGCAATGACTCACGATCAAGAAGTGCCATAGATGCAGGAAAATCACTTTCCATCGCCACAAATTCAATCATCCAATATCAACAATAATGTGTAATACCAGACGCAGGAACCAGAGGAAGTACTTCCAAACAGCGTCACATAAGTAATGACTCCGATCATACTAGAGAATTTACTGACATTTACTTTCAGAAAAAATACAGATGAACATGTTATGGTGATAGTCCTGCCACCAGTTCTAAAGCTTTTAGTTAAGAAAAAATCCTTCCCAGTGGATCATATTCACCAATATGCTGTGATGTTGGTAGCAGCGGAGAGGGAAAGCAGTTCTCATTATTTTAGAATAAAATAGTGATCAACCTTGAGATGTCCCTTGAACTGGGAGGGATTTCCTCATTTTGGACACAACCACCCATGAAGATTATCATCTAAAACTATATTGTAAGACCCCACAAAATTCTAGTCATTTCAGTCCTAATAGCATACCAAAAGATGCCCCAGACTTTGAAAAGTTTCATCTAAGTATTGACACTTAGTTTTATTTTTGGCCTAATATTTCAATGACTTGATTTTTGATCTTTCTGACCTTGGATTATCGATTCTTAAATTGATTCATAATCAGAGATGTCAATAGGTCACCTTGGGTGAGTTTTGGATATTTCAAACATCGTTAGAAGCTTAATTGGATGTCCAAAATACTAAGTCAACGTGATCTCAGTGTGATATGTTGGCCATAGCATCGACAGTATCATCACCAACATCAAGGTGTAATTTCCAATGAGTTGATGCAATCACAACATATCGCGTCGGCCATCACGTCGCCTTCATCGATGCGGCATGTTGCCAAATGCATCACTAGGCATATTCTTGCTTATTTAATTCCAAATTTCCAAGGGTAATTAATTCATTTTCCCCTCAACCAATTCAACCAAAACACAAAATTAAACTCTCAAAAGGGTAAATTACATTCATTATTCACAAAATCCTCTCAAGAAAAAAACCCTAGTCCATCAAATTCAAGACTAAGTTCCAAGAAATTCCCTTCAGTCTTCAAGAAATTAACAATAAAGTTATGTTAGGTGTTCATTCTTAGGTTTCCTTCCACCCTTAGAGTTCAAGAACCTTTTTTAAACTATAAGTTTATTGATTTCATGATTTACACGTTTGAATTGGATTGTGTTCATGAATGTATTGTTCTTTTATTTTTAAATCAAAATTCATTACAAGTTTCAGGCAAATTAATTAGCATGTGTGTAGAGTTATGTGATCCTTATGTTAAAACTTTTTGAGTTTGCAAGTTGATTGTGGTAGCCATAATGTTTGTATTTTGATGATTTCCATGTGCATTAATTATGCTTCCCAAGTGTTTGATAGAATGCCTATGTGAATTTAGTAGTGAATTCATGACATGTTATCATATGGTCCCATTCATGTACAAGTTCATGCCTCTCAAGTGTTTGACAAAATGTCTAAATAAATGAATGGTGAATAAGTAATTAATGTAATGCTTTCAAGATTTTTCATGTTTTGTTATTGATGCTATCGAGTCTTGGGGGTATTCAATATCCGAAAATCTAGTTGTTTACCAAGAATTATAGTAGCTACAGAATAGTCTCAGTAATATCACAAACAATAGTACTCAATTAGTTATAGAACTCAGTGAACTCAGTTCAGTCAGTCAACATGATCAGTAACAGTTCAGTCAAGCCTGGTACAGTCTAGTGATCAATTTAGTTTCTATTTAGTTGGGAGTAGGATTAAGCATTGAGAGAACCTAGGGATGAGGGCTCACCTGCTAGTTGAGAGGGTGACCTTTAGTAGCAGTCCCTTAGTTCTAAAACTATATAGCCAGCGTAGGTTAAATATATCAACCTTCCAGTTGAGGGTTAATAAAGTGTTCACCTGCCAGTTGAAGGTAACACATCTATCACTTGCCAGATGAGGGTGATTCTTTAGTGGATCTGTATACCCATTGTTAGTACCCATGGCACGATGCTAATACCCTTCAAACTGGAGACACAAGTTGGACCCCAACTCAGTTTATCATTAGAGTTTGTCGGTTAGGTGAACACTCCCACAATTATAGTTTTAGTTTCAGGCTCAGTATAGGACTCAATTCAGTTCTACAGAATCAGGACTATTAGAAATAGTCATCTAGTTATCAGTAATATAGTTATCAGTAACCTCATATATTAGTCTCTTAATTATCAGAACTCAGTATTCAGTTTTAGTATTATCTCAGATACAGTATATATATATGTATATGCTCACTATTGCATAATCATTATTTATAGTAGTTTTAGTTATCCATGTACTCTCATTCAGTTATGTTCATATCATTCAGTCAGTTACTTTTCATGTATATGAGCCCATGCATTTCAGCCTCACCTCATTTAATATACTAGTATATTCCAAGTACTAATGCATACTTTTTCTTTACACTATGATATGCTCAAACGCTCAGGTTCCTGACCGTATTAAGCAACTTAGGTTATCAATAGTAGTTATAGTAGTGAGCTTCATATTTTGAGGATAGATTTATTATTTTTGCATTCCAGTAGTTCAGTATGTTTTGTAGTCAGAGTTAGTTGGGGACTTGTCCCATCAACTCCATATTTAGATAGTTAGAGGCTTTTAGACTAGACTATTTCAGACAGATGTTCAGTTTTTCAGTATTACTATCAGTATTCAGTATTTATTTTAGTATTTTGAGAACCTTATGGAATTTTAGTTATATTTTTGTGTATGTTATCAGTATTATTATTCAGTGCTCATAGCAGGTACCAGTCATGGGTTAGCTTGTGGTCCTTTGGCATTGTAAGCACCGTGTGACGCCCAGGGTATAGTATCGGTGTGTTACAAACTTTGTATCAGAGCCTAAGATTCAATAGAGTCCTAGGGAGTCTGAAAGCCACATGAAGTAAAGTCTTGTGCATGGGTGTGTAGCGCCACACTTATGGATAAGAGGCTATGAGGCATTTATAGGAAAAGTTTCCTTCTTTCAGTATTCATGTCATACGAGTGAGCATGAGCTCAAGTTAAACTCTCTATATAATCCAAGTTTCCCTTCCATTTATAGAATATGCCTCCAAAAAAGACTAATAGAAGAAGAATTGAAAACCAGCCAGCACCTCCATTCATTCAGGCTGATCCTCTGGATGAGCATGTCTCTTACGCAGAATTCAAAGTAGCTTTTACCACTCTAGCTTATTCTGTGGCAGTCCAGAATAAATGCTCAGCTGCTATTCAGGCCAACCTAGTGGCCAATACTACTACAGCTAGAATTTGGGACTTTACCCGAATAAATCCTCTATTATTTTTAGGGTCTACGTCTTAAGAGGACCCACAGGAATTCCTTGACATGGTACAGAAGGTCAACAATATGATGGGGGTAACTGCTAGTGAGAGTGCTAAGTGAGCTACATATCAATTACAGGATATAGCTCATACATGGTTTAAGAAGTGGAAGGCAGAGAGGGCTACAGATGTAGGGCCTATAGAATGAGAAGAGTTTGCTACTACCTTTCTAGATAGGTTTTTCCCATTGGAGTTGAGGGAAAACAAGGTTTTAGAGTTTATTAACCTAAAGCAGGGTAACATAATAGTGAAGGAGTATTCTCTCAAGTTTACTCAGTTTTCCAGATATAATCCTCATGTGGTAGCTGATAGCAGGTCTAAGATGAGTAAGTTTATGTCTAGTGTGTCTGACAATATGGTCAAAGAGTGTAGGACCGCAATATTAATTAAGGAGATGGACTTAGCTAGGTTGATGGTCCATGATCAACAGATAGAGGAGCAAAAGACTGAGGAGAAAGAAAAAAAGTACAAGAGGGCTAGAATAGGTAGCTTTAACTTCACTCAGCCTAAGTTAGATGGTGGTAATTATCCTTAGTTATACCTAAAATCTTCAATTCCAGCTCTGTCCTCAGCCAGTGCTCCAGTGCCTAAGTTCAGAAATAGTAATAAGGATAGGTCACTAGGCTCTAAATCTCAGGGTAATGTTAGCAGTGCTCAAATAAATCCTCTTTGCTAGGAGTTTGGCAGAAACCATCAAGGTATATTCAGAGCTAACATCGATATGTATTTTGGGTACAGCAAGCCAGGTCATAGAATTAGAGATTGTCCTCTGTCAGGTTCATAGGGTCAGTACAATCATCCCTCATCTCAGTTCGGTTGCCTGAATCAGTAGGGTGCCACCAATGGGCAGCGCCCAAATAGAATCTATGAACTTTAGTCCCAATAGTATCAGGAAAGTTCTCCTGATGTGGTCACAGGTACATTACAAGTTTATCATTTACATGTTTATGCTTTGCTAGATCTAGGAGCTTCTTTGTTCTTTGTAACTCCTTATATAGCTATTGACTTTAGAGTCAGCCTTGAAATCCTAGAAGAGGCCTTCTTAGTCTTTACCCCAGTAGGTAGGTTTATCATAGCCCGACGAGTATACAAGAACTATCCGATTATGGTATCTCAGAAAGTTACTTCAGCAGACTTAGTAGAGTTAGAGATGAAAGATTTTGACATCATTCTCAATATGGATTGGATTTATTCATGCTATGCTTCAATTGATTTTAGAAATAGAGTTGTTTATTTTTAGTTTCCAAATGAATCTGTCCTAGAATAGAGAGGTGATACTTCAGCACTTAGGGGTCAACCTGTTTCATACCTCAGGGCGAGAAAAATGATATCCAAGGGGTATGTCTACCATCTCATTTGAGTTAAAGACTCTAGTTCAGAGACCCCTAATATTGAGTCAGTTTTAGTAGCATGTGAATTTCAAGATTTGTTTCCCTAAGATCATCCCAGAGTTCCTCCCGAGAAGGAAATTGACTTTAGAATATATCTTCTTCTAGATACTCAGTTTATCTCTATTCCACCATACAGAATAACTTCAGCTAAACTTAAAGAGTTAAATAAGCAGTTGAGGGATATCCTAGATAAGGTATTCATCAGACCCAGTGTCTCCTCATGGGGCACACCAGTTCTATTCGTGCATAAGAAAGATAGTTCTTTCAGAATATGTATTGATTATCGTCATTTGAACAGAGTCACAGTCAAGAACAAGTATCCACTTCCCATAATCGATGACGTGTTTGACCAACTTTAGGGTGCCAGTTACTTTTCTAAGATAGACCTCAATCAGGCTATCATCAGCTCATAGTCAGAGAATGTGACATTCCAAAAACAGCTTTCAAAACTCAGTATGGTCACTTTAAATTTCTAATCATGTCATTTGGTCTTACCAATGCCCCAAAAACTTTCATGGACTTGATGAACCACGTGTTCAAGCAGTACTTGGACATGTTTGTTACAGTCTCCATAGATGACATTTTTGTCTACTCCCGCAGTGAACATGATCACTCAGACCATCTAAAAATAGTACTGCAGACCCTCAGAGCCCATCAATTGTTCACCAAATTAAGTAAATACAAATTTTGGATAAGGGTAGTAGCCTTTCTTGGTCATATAGTTTTCGGTGATAGAATTAGAGTTGATCCTCAAAAGACCGAAGCAGCGAGAAACTGGCATAGACCCATCTCTCCATTAGATATCAGGAGTTTTTTGGTTTTGGCTGGCTATTACTGGTGGTTCAAATAGGTTTTTTGTGTATTGTGATTATTTTAGAGTTGGTTTAGGGTTTGTTTTAATGCAAAGAGGTAAGGTAATAGCCTATACCTCTAGAAAGCTTAAGCCACATGAAAAGAATTATCCCACCTATGATCTTGAGTTAGCAACTGTAGTGTTTTCCTTAAAGATTTAGAGGAACTATTTATATGGGGTACATGTTGATATGTTCACAGACTATAAAAGTTTGCAGTATGTATTTTCTCAGAAAAACTTAAACTTGTGTCAGAGAAGGTGGTTAGAGTTATTGAAAGACTATGACATGAGTGTTCAATAATATCTGGGCAAGGCCAATATAGTGACTGATACTCTCAGTAGATTGTCCATGGCCAGTATTGCTCACGTTGAGGATGATAAGAACAAGTTAGGTCAGTAAGTTCATCAACTTGTCAGGTTGGGTGTTCGTTTGGTTGATTCAGCTGAGGGTAGTATATAGAAGCAGAATAGTTAGAAATCTTCCTTGGTTTCTGAGGTGAAAGAAAAGTAGGACAGAGATGCCAGTTTAGTTAAGCTAAAAGAGTTAGTCAAAGATTAGAAAGTAGAAGTTTTCTCCCAAGGGGGAGATGGTGTGTTGCATTACCAAGGTAGGTTATGTGTGCCATATGTTGATGGCATGAGACAGAGGATTATTTTAAAAGCACATGGTACGCGTTACTCAATTCACCCATGGGCCACTAGGATGTATCATGACTTGTAGGAAGTCTATTAGTGGAGTGGGATAAAGAAATACATTACAGAGTTTGTGGCTAAGTTCTCTACATGTCAGCAAGTTAAGATTAGCATCAGAAGCCTAGTAGGTCTATGCAGGAGTTCATTATTCCCATATGGAAGTGGGGGTAAGTGAACATGGACTTCATGATGGGTTTGCCTCATACTCATCATTAGCATGATTCGATTTGGGTCATTGTAGATAGAATGACCAAATCCGCTCATTTCTCACCAGTCCATAACTCAGTCGAGGATTATGCCAAACTTTATGTTAGAGAGTTGGTAAGATTGCATGAAGTTTTGTTATCTATCATTTTAGATAGAGATAGACAGTTCACCTCTCACTTTTGGAAAGCCTTCCAAAAGGGTCTTAGTACCCAAGTTCACATCAGTACAACCTTCCACCCTCAGACAGATGGTCAAGCAGAAAATACCATTCATACTTTAGAAGATATGTTGGGAGCGTGTGTTGTTGACTTTAAGGGCAGTTTGGATGACCACTTACCCTTGATTGAGTTTGCGTATAGTAATAACTATCATTCCAGTATTCAAATGGCTCTATTTGAGGTTCTTTATGGGAGGAGATGTAGATATCCTATTGGTTGGTTTGAAGTAGGTGAGGCCATAGTAATAGGTCTTGATTTGGTGTTTGATGCCTTAGAGAAAGTACAGTTAATAAGAGAGAGGCTTAAGATAGCTCAGAGCCGACAGAATCGTATGCAGATGTGAGATCGAAAGATCTCGAGTTTGAGATTGATGACTTTGTATATCTAAAAATCTCTCCCATGAAGGGAGTGGAGAGATTTGGCAAGAAAGGGAGGCTTAGTCCCTGATACGTCTATCTTTATAGGATTCTCAGCTGTTTTGGAAAGGTAGCTTACGAGCTTAAGTTACCTTTAGACTTAGCTTTAGTAAACCCAGTGTTTCACGTCTCCTTGACAAAGAAATGCATTGGTGACCAAACAGTTGTAGTCCCTATATTGAGTATAGATGTTCATATTAGACTCTCTTATGAGGAAGTCCTAGTCAAAATCCTTGATCATCAGATTCGCAGACTGAGGAACAAAAAAGTTCCTTTGGTCAAAGTTCTTTGATGGAATCAGTCCATTGAGGGAGATACTTAGGAAGCATAAGCAAACATACCAACCAAGTATCCTCACCTCTTCTCCATAAACTCAGACTCAGCTCGAGGTAATAGTCTTTCTTAGATTTACTCAATTCTCTGCTTAGATTACCTTTAAAAACTTGGTATCAATTACCGTTGCATATTAACTTCATAACAACCATGCATTCATAAATTAGTTCAGCCGTGTAATCAAGCTTCAGCTATGCATGTTCAGTATGAAAACTTAGTTTATCAGCAGTTTTAGTTATGTAATCATGCTTCAATTTTGTATGTTCAGTATGTAAATTTAATCTATCAGTATTCTCAGTTTAGTCAGTCTCATTCGAGAACGAATGTTCCCAAGGCGGAGATATTGTAAGACCCCACAAAATCCTAGTTCTTTCAGTCTTAAAAGCATGCCAAAAGAGGTCCTAGACTTGGAAAAATTTTCGTTAAGTATTGACACTTAATCTCATTTTTGGCCTCGATATTTCAATGACTTGATTTTGAATCTTTTTGACCATGGATTATCGATTTTTAAATTGATTCATGATCAGAGATGTTAATAGGTTACTTTGGATGAGTTTCAGATTTTTCAAACGTCATTAGAAGCTTAATTGGATGTCCAAAACAGTGGGTCGACGCAATCTCGGCACGACGCATCGGCCGTCGCATCGACAGTATCATCACCAACGTAAAGGTGCAATTTTTAGTGAGCCGACGTGATCTCAATGCATCACGTCAACCATCGCGTTGACCCCATCGACGCGGCGCATTGCCAAACGCATCACTGGGCACATTCTTGCTCATTTAATTATGACTTTCTAAGGGTAATTGAGTCATTTTCCCCTCACCCAAGTCAGCCAAAACACAAAATTAAACTCTCAAAAGGGAAAATTACATTCATTATTCACAAAATCCTCTTAAGAACAAAACCTTAGTCCATCAAATTCAAGATCAGGTTCCAAGAAATTCCCTTCAATATTCAAGAAATTAACAATCAAGGTATGTTAGGTGTTCATCCTTGGGTTTCCTTCCACCCTTGGAGTTCAAGAACCCCTTTTAAACTACAAGTTTATTGATTTCATGATTTACATATTTGAATTGGATTGTGTTCATGTATGTATTGCTGTTTGGTTTTCAAATCAAGATTCGTTACAAGTTTCAAGTGAATTAATGTAACACCCCATACTTTTTCTAATTTAAAATCGTCCTTAGAATGTCAAATATTTTCTTCAAAGATGAATACCTTTTATTTCATGTAGTATTTTCTAGATTTAGACTTTCTATTGTGTGGAAAATTGAATGAGCTTTCCATCGATACTAAATTTGCCCAAATCCACTACTCGGTTGAGGAGTTAGAGCATTTTTAAGTTGACAGTGTCCCACCTGAGCAACAACCGCATCGCGGTGAAGGACAATTTCATAATTATCAATTCTAGTGGACCTCCGCAATATTAGTGCATTGCGGAGAGTTCCAAATTTTTAATTGTCAAAATCTAGTAGCCCAACGCAATACTGGTGCGTCGTGCCAGTGGCCAAAATAGCAGTCCAAAGGCGCACTGCGATGGCTCCTCATTGTGGAGTCTGCCCAGTTTCCGCTCGTCCATTTTCCAGTAAGCCACCGCGATAGTGGCGCGTCGCGGTGGCCACCCAGTTTGAAAAAATATTACATTTTTTAGTTCCATTTAGAAGTTTAAAGAGGGTATTTTGGTCAATTCCCAAACCCCCAATCCATCCAAATATAAGATTTAAGCCTATTCTAAGCACTTTATGTTCAATTTCACCCATTCTCTCTCAAAGCAAAACCCTAAACCTCCAAAACTTCTTCTCCAAGAAATAAAAAAAATCCTCCATAGATTCTCCAAGAAAGCTCGAAATTAAGTATTCCCAAGGCCAGATAATTAAGAATCCATCTTCAAGAACTCAAATAAGAATAAATAATTCAAGTTTCTCGATCAAATCATCTACCAAGTTATGTGGGGTTTTTAGCAAGGATAATCCTTTCATATTTGTGGCCAAAAACTTATTTTAATTATAAATTTATTAAATATTATATGATTTACCATGGAATTCAAGTTATGATTTATACCCATTATTGTTATTTACAAGCTTATGAGATATCCAGTGATTTAGAAGATGAATTACATGATTATGTTCGTATTTCCATGCATATTGCAGAAATTTCCAGCTTTTAAGTTGATTTATAAATGTTTACATTACCAAGCATGAACCTTATGATGTTTTAACATGAGTTTGATGCATGGGTCACTAAGCTCTAATTAAAGATTGCTATTTCAAGATTTGTTGTGCTATAAGCACCCTATGACTAGATTTCTTTTCAGATTGTTGTTAAAGATTTGACCCTTTGATCTCAGAATAGCTATGAAATCCACTTTACAAATTCAAATTACATATATAGCTTTACAGATATACTGTTGGTTTTCATTATAAACCATTATACTATTTTAATGTGGATTTCCATCAGAATGAGCATACAGATTTAGTGGGAGTAGCATTTAGCACCAAGTTGGGTACGTTACTACGGTTTCATATCCTAGAACTACGTGCTAACATAGGATTTAGATTGTTCCCACTTCTACGTGGATGATAGATATGTGATCACTTAGATAGGTTATACTCCCTGGCAAGAGTATGACTTATCTCCCCAACATGTGGATTCCTCCTTAGGGGAACAAGAACGTTGGCCTCTATGAATACTCACATGGTTTATATTTGTTAGAAGAGCCTCCCATGCAGAATAAGTTTTCAGATTTCTAAATCCTTAAGATAAAGTGTTTTTGCTACAGTTTAAAAGTAAAGATTTTTAGAAAACTAAGCTTAAAGGCTCACAGTTTACTCAGATTATGCTTTATAGAAAGATGACAGTTACAGACTTTTGCTTTTAGATTTCAGATTTCAGAAGTGAGCTCTTTCTACACTTAGAGAGTATGATTTACAGACAGAATACAAGTATAGATTTTAGAACTAAATGTTATCACTCACTAGATTTTATAAAGCATGACTTGCTTCTCATGATTATTATTTTTAGTATTTCAGATATTCCAGCTTATGCGAGTCACTTACATTTTGCATGCATTGTTTTACAAATTATGATGCTGAGATGATGTTTTTACATATGCATTTACCCACATATACTCAGTACATCATCAAAGTACTGATCCACATATATGTCTATGTGCTACATTATCTCACAATATAGGTGCGAGTTGTAGCATGCATACTATGTTGAGATAGTTGTAGATTCCAGCCAGCAGATAATGAGTCCTCCTACTTCAGGGACTTTAGTTAGATGTTATTTATGTACTTTACTTTCTTACTCATATGTATTGATTAGTGGTAGTTGGAGTCGCGCCCCAGCTATCTATAATCAGTATAGTAGAGGCTTCACAAATGTCAGTCAGAGTCAGTCTTGTAATTTCAGTACTTCTTTTCAGACTTTATCATAATGTAAAATTGTATCAGTATTATATTTTCATAGATTCCATAACTATTACGTTTCCGCACAGTAAACTCAGTTATTTCATATGTATTTCATTAGTTGCTTAACAATATGCCAATTCATGGGTTAGCTTGGGATCACTTATGGTCCTAAGCACTGTGTGACATCTCGGGATAGATTTTTGGGGCGTTACAATTAATTAGAATGTGTAGAGTTATGTGATCCTCATGTTAAAACCCCTTGAGTTTGCAAGTTGATTGTGGTAGCCATGATATTTTTGTTTTGATGATTTCCATGTGCATTAATTATGCTCCCCAAGTGTTTGATAGAATGCCTATGTAAATTTAGTAATGAATTCATGACATGTTATCATGTGGTCCCATTTATGTACAAGTTCTTGCCTCTCAAGTGTTTGAAAAAATGACTAAATGAATGAATGGTGAATAAGTAATTAATGTAATGCTTTCAAGATTTTACCATGTTTTGCTATTGATGCTATCGAGTCCTGGGAGTATTCAATATCCAAAAATCTAGCTGTTTACCTAGAATTATAGTATCTACAAAATGATCTCAGTAACATCAGGAACAGTAGTACTCAGTTAGTCACAGAACTCAGTGAACTCAGTCTATTTCAGTCAGTCAACATGATCAGTAATAGTTCAGTTAAGCCTAGTACAGTTTAGTGATCAGTTCAGTGTCTATTAAGTTGGGAGTAGGATTCAGCACCGAGGGAACCTAAGAACGGGGGCTCACCTGCCAGTTGAGGGTGTGACCTTTAGTAGCAGTCCCTTAGTTCCAGAACTACGTAGCTAGCGTAGGTTAAATATATCAACCTGCTAGTTGAGGGTTGATAAAGTGCTCACCTGCCAGTTGAGGGTAACACTTATCTCACCTGCCAGATGAGGATGATTCTTTAGTGGATCCATATAGCCATTGTTAGTACCTATGGCACGGTGCTAACACCCTTGCAACTGGGGTTACAGGTTGGACTCTAGCTCAGTTTATCATCGGGGTATATCGGTTAGATGAATATTACCATAGTTACAATTTCAGTTTCAGACCTAGTATGGAACTCAGTTCAGTTCTACAGAATTAGGACTGTTAGAAATCGTCACCTAGTTATCAGTAATACAGTTATCAGTAACCTCAGATATCAGTCGCTTGACTATCAGAACTCAGTATTCAGTTTCAATATGATCTCAGATACAGTATATATACATATGCAGTATTGCATAATCAGTATTTATAGTAGTTTCAGTTATCCATGTACTCTCATTCAGTTATGTTCTTATCATTTAGTCAGTTACTATTCATGCATATGAGCCCATGTATTTCAGCCTCACCTTATCTAGCATACCAGTATATTCCAAGTACTGACGCATAATTTTTCTTTATGCTATGATGTCTTATATCATAGGCTCGGAGCTCAGGTTCCTGACCGTACTAAGTAGCTCAGGTAATCAGTAGCAATTATAGTGGTGAGTCCTCATATTTTGTGAACAGAGTTATTATTTTAGTATTCCAGTAGTTTAGTATGTTCTGTAGTCAGAGTTAGTTGGAGACTTGTCCCATCAACTCTATAGTCAGACAGTTAGAGTCTTTCAGACTAGACTATTTGAGATAAATGTCCAGTTTTTTAATATTACTATCAGTATTCAATATTTATTTTAGTATTTCAAGAACCTTATGGCATTTTAGATATATTTCCGCATATGTTATCAGTATTATTATTTAGTGCTCATAGCAGGTACCAGTCATGGGTTAGCTTGTGGTCCTTCGAGATTATAAGCATTGTGTGACGCCTAGGGGCAGTCTCAGGGTGTTACATATAGGGGCACAAATATCCCAACCTTTTGAAGAAATGTACTAAAAATTATCGCTGCTTATAACCATACAATCCTTGCTATTACTAAAATTAGATTATCAGATTAAGAGGCACTTATGCAGTTTCTACCATTTACGGATGCCATGCATGTTCCAGCTTCAGGATACTCAGGTGGTATCACAATTTTCTGGAATGATAACAAGCTAATATTTGAATCCATTAGTACTTATGGAACAAGAAATCCAAGCAAGTCTAAAGGTTAGTCCTAACACCTCACTGTGGACTTTCTCTATTATATATGCTAGAAATAGTTATCACTAGAAAAAAGTTTTATGAAAAAATTTGAATGAAATCTCTACAAAAATAAAGGGCCCTTGGCTAATCGGTGGGAACTAATGCTTCCAAAAAATTTGAAGAAAAAGGTGCTGACAACAGAAAAATCACTAATTTCATGGACTGCATAAATAATCTAAATATGATAGACCTAGGTTTTGTTGGATCAAAATTTACTTGGACCAATATTAACTAAAATCAATCTAGTATAATAATGAAAATACTAGATAGATTTCTTGGTAATGTGTTATTACACAATTTATTTCCAGACTCTAAAGTTACACACTTTTCTAGAGTCAATTTAGGTCACTGTCCCCTATTACTAAATCTTATTAAAAGCGACAAGAACAATACTTCAAAATTCAGATTTGAAACTATGTGGTTACACCATCCAGAATTTAAAAATATTGTTAGAACATACTGGCACTCTAACTACAACTATCAAAATGCCACCATTAGCTTCTCACATGCTTCTACTACTTGGAATAAATATAAGTTTGGTAACATTTTAAAACTAAGAGAATGAATTAGCAAGAATGAATCAACTCTAAAAAATGGATCCGACTAGAAAAATAAATTTTCGCTATAATCTGGAGACAATACTCCTGCAAGATTTTAACAACATTGTAAAATAGGAAGAGGACTTTTGGAAACTGAAATCAAGAATTCAATGGAGATTAAGTGGTGACGCAAATACCAAGTTTTCTCACACTTCTACTATTAAAAAAGACGTAGAAATAGAATTTTGGGCTTGGTTGATTCCATTGAAAACTAGACATTCCAACCAAAAGATATTTAAAATGCCATTAAAAATACTTTAAAAGTGTGTATACCACTGAACTAATTAGTTACCCCATTCTTTTGGTTCAAAGAATTGCTAATAGTCTCTTAGAAGATGAACAATCAATGAGATACACAGGTCTATTAACTCTTTTAAACCCCTGAAAGCTCCAGGTCCTGATCCTTTACATCCATATTCTTCCAACAATTCTGGGATAACACTAACTTCTCTATTATTAAAACATGTATGGATGCCTTCCATTCAAAAAGAATTAATCTGGATATCAATCATACTCATCTTTTTCTTATTCCTAAAATAAATATGTCAGAATAAGTCTCTCACTATAGACCTATAAGTTTATGCAACACAATTTACAAAATAATTACCAAAATATTGGTAAATAGGATCCGATCCTTTCTATATTAAATTATTAACCCTACACAAACTTTTTCTTGACATAAGAGCTTCAGACAATGCAATTTTTATTTAAGAAGCATTTCACTCCTTTAACAAAACAAAAGTGAAAATCGGTATATTAATGATAAAAATAGACCTAGAAAAAGGTTTTGACAGAATAGAATGGTACTTTATCCACTACTCGCTCACTAGCCTGAAGTTCTCAAAAGATTTGATTACGTAAATAATGAACTATGTCATTTCTTCTTCAATTTTCATTTTAATCAATGGTAAACCTAAAAAATATTCCAACCATTGCGAGGCATAAGATAGGGTAATCCCCTCTCACCCTTTCTTTTTATTATTTGTATGGAATAACTTTTCAGAATTATTAATCAAGCTACTTTACATAGGGACTAGGATCCTATAAAAATAACACTGCAACTGCTCCTTTATCTCACTTACTTTTTGTGGATAATCTAATCCTCTTTGCAAAAGCTAACCTCGATAATGCGAACTCTATATTATTCATTTTTAAAAGCTTTGGTGATATGTCTAGGCAAAAAATAATTTTTTTAAAATCAAGAGTGTTTTTCTCAAAAAAATATTCACCAAACAAATGATAATTTAATTTCTTCTCTACTACAAATAAAAGAAACTAACGAATTTGGGAAGTATCTTGGACTCCCAATGACTAACCTTAATCCCAAAAGCAAAGTCTACCAGTTTATAATTGATAAAATGAATAGTAAATTAAGTAATTGGAAAATTAAATTCCTTTTAATTGTAGGGAGAACATAAAAACATCACTGATAGAATGGATAGAATTCATTAAAACTTTTTATGGGGATCTTCAGATGTAAAAATAAAAATCCACCTTATTAACTAGGACACTGTCACAATGCTAAAGACAAAGGAGGATTAGGAATTCATAAATCTAAAGGGAAAAACTTAGCTTTAATTTTGAGCTTCAACTGGAGACTCATGAAAAATAAGTACAAGAATAGAATATCCAACAATATCATCACCCATAATTTCACAGACTCCTACTTCTAAAAGAGCCTTAGCAAAAATAATCATATATTTTGCAAGGTTTTGTCCTGGAATGTGGGAGATGGGAAAGACATTAATCTTTGGCAAGATAGATGGCTTTACACAAACAGTAATTTGCAAGAACTCCTTCAAGCTCCCCTCTCATTAGATGATTTAAATCATAAAGTAAATTATATTTTAATCAATGAGGCTTGGAATCTTTCAAATATGTTTGCTATAATACCTCCAGACATCTCAGATATTATAGCAAACACCTATATAAAGCAATCCAATCTAATATCTGACTCCTTCTTCTGGAACACATTACCAAAAGGAAACTTTTCCTCAAAAGTTTTTTACAAAATATTCCTCCAATCATCTGATAATATGTACCATAAAAGTACATACTTCGATCATAAATATATATGGAACACAAATACAGTAATGAAATAAAATATTTTATTTGGCTTCTAACTCTTAATAAACTCCCTACATCTGTCAACCTTTTTCCAAGACACATTATAAACTCTAACTAATGTCACTCATGTGCAAACATTTCTGAAAAATAGAGCATACATTGATTTCATGTCCAAATACAAAACAAGTTTGGGACCATTTTAATTTTAAACCTACAACCAATTACTTGATTAGGGATATAAAGAACTATTGTGCTCCAGACAAACTAATCAAACTAACCAACAATAGCTTTGTACCTTTTTCAATTCTCACTCTTCTCTTACTTTGGACCATTTAGAGATATCAAAACTCCATAACTTTCAACAAATCATCCACTATAATTTCTTCAAAAATGCTTGAAATTAATGTTATAGAATACTATCACTTGGGTCCTAGTAAGGCTCCTTGCAGCCGTAGAAGAACTTCTATACATATTAAATGGGAACCACCATTAATAGGCTTCTTCAAGTTAAATATAGATGGTGCATTTGACCACGTGAGCAACAATGGTGGATCAGGAGGAGTCATACGAAATCATATCGGGAGTTGGATCTCAGGATTCACTCATTTTTAAAAAGAAAAATTCGCTATACATATGGAAATGATAGCGCTTCTACACGGACTGAAATTGGTTATAGAAAAGAACATGTTATCTATAATTGTGGAGACAAACTCTCAGGTACTTATCCATATACTAAAAGAAAATAATCAGACTTTCTACCACATTTTATCGGATTGCAGGTCACTCCTCAAGGAACTGAATGAACCCCAACTCATCCACGTCTACATAGAAGGAAATATGATGGCAAATAAAATGGCTATGTTTGCAAGGCATCACATAATGGTCTTTGGAAGGAAATAAAATCAAAGGGTGGGAAGCAATGTCCTAACATTTGATTCTCCTCCCCCTTTTATCTTACATGCTCTTTTAGAAGACATTCAACTAAATGGAACTATACGTCTAGTTCCTTGTCTATAATGAACTCTTTAATTTGAATAAATTATATATTCTCAGTAAAAAAATGTATGGTCATTTTCTTGATATACACCTTAACTCCCCCCCCTCCCGTCCCCTCTCGGACATTTAGCCTTCTATTATATTCATTTCTTTCAAAGGCTCATGTATAAAAGTGTGATAATGAAGAGAAATAGGAACAATAACCAAATAACAAAAATAATGAAACAACCTAAACATCACAATGGAACAAAATATACCACAAAAGACATTATGAGAAATACAAATAAATCAAATAAAGAGAAAATGGTCAAATGCCCCTCCAACCTGTACTAAAATTTTCAACTACACACTTTAACTTTACGGGGGTCGTGTTACCTCCCTAAACTAATTTAAAACAAACTTATTTCCTCCCTAAATGCTTAGGTGGCACGGAAGGTATACTATACTCTCTTTGAGAGAGTAAAGATGTTTTAATTTTTTTAAAACTGTTTTATCTTCTTTCAGCTCTAAATTTTTTAATTTTTATGTTTTCTATTTATTTTTTCGTTTGTGGCTTCTTTCTCTTCTTTCTTTTTTTTCTCTTCAACAGAGAACAATCTCCGCAGTCACCTTTAATCCACCATGTGAGCTTCATTCCTCCACCACCAGGTTCCCCCCCTCATCATCCTTCCACCAAAAATCTCCTGTCACCTTTAAATCACACATTTTCACCATATCTTCACTAAAATTCATTAAAAATGACTCTTCCGACATGGGAGAATAGACCCATCCACTAACAAGTTGAAATTTGGGAGTAGCTCAATATAGAAATTTAAGAGGACTGAATTTTACTGTCATGAATGGAGAGATATTCAATGGGTAACAAACCCACTAATGGAGAAAAATTCATAACAAAATTGCAAGAACCAATCAATTTTTTAATTTCAACATTATTAAATCAAAATTAACATTTGTGTCTCTCCCCGAACCTTCATCTCAGATACCCATTTACTAGCAATTCTCCAAATTGATTTTAAATCTAAAATGAAACTTAGATCTATTTCTCCATCGTCTTTTTCACTTTTGTATTCGTCGCTGGGGAAGCTAAAGAGGTTAGGGGTGATTTGAGAATGAGTTATGAAAGGGAAAGCAGGAAAGTTAAAAAGAATTTGGTAAAAGAAAAGAGAATGAAATGGAAAAAGAATGAAGAAAAAAAAGGAGAAAGTATAATAAATAAAAATAATTAATTTTTATATTAAAAAATATAATATTACGTGGCATGGTGTGTGCATTACACTCCTTGCTATAAATTTAGGTGTGAATTTTTAAGGGGGCAATAATTCTACTTTTAAATAGTTCAATGGGGGTAATAGGGCCTCCGTGAAGTTGGAGTGTGTAGTTGAGAATTCGAGTATAGCTTAGAGGCATTTGACCATTTTCTCTCAAATAAAAGAACAATTTTTTTTTGAATTTTTTTTTATCACTGTAGGCATTGTCTAGGTGTTTTGGGTGTGGCTTGATCCCTCATGCCCATGCATATTGCAACATATAATCCTCTAATTATGACATGGAAGATTATACCTCTCCCATTAACTATACAAAAACTGTACACCTAGCTAATAAATAAGTTGGATTTATCATTTTTTTTATTTTTATGTCCGTAGTTGGCATTTGTCAAGTTGGCATATTCCCTTCACTCCTCTAGGTAGATGTTGATAATAAGAACAGAAAGTATTATGTTTACTAGATGAAGCCTGGTTAGCAAAAATTCAGCCACACCATTAGCTTCTCGAAAGCAATACGAGATGTGAACTTTTAGGTTTCTTTTAACATGAATAGTCTCGAATAATTCGTTTAAGCTTGAGACTCCCTGTGTATTGTTCCTAAGCATTTCCACAATCATAAGATATCCAGTTCCAAATGGAGCTAGGTATAACCATTGCTAATGCACCATTTCAGATTTTACGTAGTTGGCTGCGACTGCCTCTACATAGTTGTTACTAGCACACTGAATAGCCAAGGAGAAGCCCATAATTATATTACTATTGTAATTCCTAATTATACTTCCTATTCCAGCTTTCCCGCTAGAAATATCATAGCTTCCATTAATGTTAATTTTAATTAAACCTACCAATGGTTTATCCCAAATCACATGTCTCCACAAAATAATAGGCTTCATCTTCACAATAGTCTAGCAGATGTTGTTCCACTTCCATCAAAACAAAATTTAAGAAATGCAATAGCCAAAGTGGCTTTCATGTTCCAAAAAATTTGATGCTCCATTTGTTCTTGTTGAAACTTTTTGCCTCTCCATATTTGCAAGAAGTCCATCATCTACAAATTTCTCATCATATGGTGATTGGCATGACTTGACGCACCAATTTATGAATGTTATTTCAAGTCTTCATCTCCCATGGTGTGTTGAATACCCTTCTAATGGGCCATTTTTGATGTATGAATCCCAAAGGACAACAAAATTGCCACCAAATCTGACTTTTCACCTACTTATCAAATGAACTAGGCATCACATTCCTTGTCCTCTACACAAAAAGCGACAGGAAAGATGTGACTCTCCGAATCTTGTGCCACCACTACTAGCAAAATTCCATTATACTTACTCCTTAAGAAAGTCTCATCGATGGCTATGAATTTTCTCAAATGTTGAAAACCAAAAATCCAAGCACCATAGAATACAAAAAAGTACTTGAACCTTTTGTTTTCATCAACATGCAACGTCGTCTTACTTTTGGGATTTGTGGACTCAAGCATGAACTGGTAGGCATCGAGGACTGCATACCCGTGCTCGTGTGCCCCCTAACTAAGTCCTTAGCATCCCCATGGCCATATATATCTTCCAATAACTGATCATAATACCCAATTCTGTAAGGAGTTGATTGGCCATATCACTTGTAGAAGGGCCTTTGCCATTGGGAAATCTATTCTGGAAATATTGACCAAGGACCTTTGTCGTGGCATTAGGATTTTGGCTTGTAATGTGCTCTGAACCATATGTGTGATACTTTTCATAAACATTAATGACGAATTGTCAGAACTTAAGTATTTCAAGGACCTCAACCACCACTTGCAGTTCGAATAAGCACATCTAAAGGAAAAGACTTTGCTCGAATTAATCACCTTCTTTAGTCTAAAATCTTTTTTCAAGAAAGCAATAAACAAAGTATATAGTTCTGTCTTACCTTGAATGACATTTTCTTGTAAAATTCAGTCTCGTCATCTTGATGGTTACCCGACTGTATTGCTTGAGAAGAACTGCCCACCGTATTGCTCGCAATAATGGGCGTAAGTGTTTGATCACCATTTGGAGTATTTATGTCCAAATCATCCAACTTATCATCAAAGATGTCTTGTTGTTGTTGTTCTTCTACATTCTGGTTCTCATTCTCTCTCGGTTTTTGAACCACGTACACCCTTAACACCGGCCTAGCTAAATCACTAAGATAAGCACACAACCGAACTAGATTGGTTATCTTGAAAGGTAGTACCCTCTGATTTTCAAAGGAGTTGTGCATGTAGCTGATGTCGAGTTCATTTGGTTGACAATTCAATGTATAATAGCTAATGATTAAGTTTACAAAATCATTATACAAAATATCACTTTGGACTATTATAGCTATTGTCTCTAGCATTTCACCATTCTTTCAATGCCATACATATTGATTTCTCTTCTCGATCCATTCACCATAACAATCCACACCTATTTTCATTGATCCCTCCATTAGTGGTACCTAAATAAAGTCATTTGTTAAAAAAAGTTAATAACGACATCATAATAAAATTAACAGTAATTGTATAATGCCTTAATATGAACCCCAATAGATGAGTAATCTATTGCTACATGTGAAAAATATATTGGAATAGGTCAGTGATTTGTTCCAACAGAGGACTCACCTGTTGGGATTCATGTTACGGTACTATAGAACCTAAAGCTGATTCCAAGAGATGATTCATCTGTTGCAACAGGTGAATCATATGTTGCAATAAATTATCTACTATTGCAATTTATGAAGTGCCTGTTGTGATATATGTTACAGTATAAAAGAACCTTTGAAACTGATTCCAACAGATGAGTGACATATTGCAATAGATAACTAACCTGCTGCAACAGACGACGTGTCTATTGGAATTAAGTTCAGGTTCTGATCAGACAGGTGACTAATCTAGCTCAACAGATGACTCCTCTGTTGTAACTGATAACTTGTCTGTTGCGATAAATTTCCAATCTGTTAGATTCATGTTACGACACTATAGAACCATAAAAAATGAATCAAAAATATGAGGCTTTCATTGCAATAGATGACTCCACTGTCGCAACAAATGGGTGATCTGTTGAAACAGCTGGATCTTATGTTGGATTCATGTTCAGGTTCTATCCATTGTTGAAAAAATAGCACAGTAACAGTGTACCCAGATGACAAATTCAACTAAATATTATAATTTTACTTTTCAAAGTCACCTATGAAGTAATACCAAAGTGATGTATGAAACAAAATTTGACGTAAAAAATTAGTCAAGTAGCAGCAGTAGCGGTAACAACAACAACAATGGTCAAGCAGAAGAAGATGATAATGATAATGAAGAAGAAGATGATGATAATGAAGCAAAAAATAATGAATAAAGCAGCAACAACAATGAACAACTGTCATACCCGATTTATACCTAAAGTCAAAATGAGCACAATATTATGGACTCTAAGAAAAATTGATTTTGTATAAAGTTGCCACCTAATTTTTTAAGAAAAATAAGAAAACCTATTTATTTGTTTAACAAATATTACTTTATTCTAATCTACAAAACCAATTTAGATTCCAGGTAAAAGTTCAAATTATTCCGAAGGAAAGGGGTTAGGCACCCTTCAGAATCCACAAATGTGGTTTCCGGCCAGACTTAGGTTTATTAAAAAGAGGAAAAGAAAAATAAATATTTGTAAATACAAATATAAAATATGTATTAAAATAATACAATGCGTATGTTGTCGTATATATAAACATAAGTGTATGCGTATATATATGTAAAACAAAGGCAAGATTGAATAAAGAAAAATTGCTTTAAAAAAAGACTACACAATATTTTAGTGTAAAAAGTGTGAATTATTTGATTAAATATCTAAATCAATTTCAATATAAATATTAACGACCTAAAATTGCCTAATGTATGGTGAAGATTGCGTAAATAAAGAATATCTCGCCCAACACCCCAAAAATAAAGATTTCACTAAAATTAATATTTGTACAAGTGTAAAAGTATAAAAATACAAACATAAAAATTAAATCCTTCTATGAATGTCATTCCCGATGAGTATTCCCAAAAACCTGTATAAACACTTGTAAATAAAATGTTAGTAACAAATAAATAATTATCAAAATAAATTAAAAAGATATGTGTGCATATATAAATATAAAATATAATTTTTCACTAAAAGAGTGGGCTCGAATCTGATTTTAGGTACGCCATGGCTACGAAGTGGTTTCTCAATTTATTAGCCGTCCTAAATTGTCTTGCAAAAATACGAATCATAAAACTTTTGTGTTGCTATAAAAATTTCTTCATCGCCTAAAAATTATTTATTTTATTACGTGTTTATACATAATATCCGTGTTTTTATTTGCATAGGCTTTAAATATCGAAAAAAAATTTCTTCATCGGCCAAATTTATTTATTTTATTACGTATTTATATATGTAATATCCGTCTTTTATTTATGCAGGCCTCGAAAATCGACGAAAAATTTCTTCATCAGCCAAGTATCTGTCCTTAATATAAAATAATAACTTTGATAAAATAAAGTCCGTCTTTGTAATGGGGTGACCTCAAATATCCAGACGGAGAGATAATTTCATTGGTCATGCTAGCACAGTTCATTATCAGTATGTATGTAAGTGCCAAAATTATCATAAATCAGTCTCGGAACAGCAAACCCAGTGGCAAAATAATCAATAAGGGAGCAAAAATGGTAGCAACACTGAAGTAAGCAACAATATACACAAATATATGAACAAAATGCAGTCAATACAGTCCGAGCATAACAACAATGGTAGAGTTTCACCAAAAAAGGAGTTTCATCCGAGAATGAACAAACTTTGGTCAGATCTGTAAAATAATAAAAGAACATAAGTATAGTAATTATAAAAACTAAAAAATCAACACCAAAATAGCGATGGTAGCGGTGTTGCTTCAACGGTAATTGCCAAAGCAATGCCGGAATCGCAAAAGTCATCCAGATCTAAGTATTTTTCAAAAAGTTCACCAAAAATGGTTGCTGCAACGGCTAAAGACTGGTGGTCGCGGCTGGAAAAGAGGGAAAAAGGGAGAGAGAAAGGAGGGGTGGCGGGTATAGCAGTGTCGGGCTTTGGGTGACTAATTTTGTTGGAGTTTTGGTGGCTGGTTTTCGGTGGTTTGCCGGCAAAAAACTCGTCGGCCATGGCTGTTGGTGGCAGATGACAATAAAGAGAAAGAATGGAGAAAAGGGGAGAGAAAAGGGGTATTTGGCGGGGGCTCCGGTGGCGGTTTGCCGGAGCTCGGCGATGGACAGCCATGGAAGGTGGGAGGAGAAGATGGGTTATTTCTTTGAAAGAGAGAGAGATATACACGTGAGTTTTTAGAGAGAGAAGGCTAAAATCTGATTTTATTATTTTTGTGTATTCAACAATTGCCCCTTCTCCTTTATTTATAATAAAAAGAACCTCAATTTTTTTATTAAAAAAATAAAAAATTACCTCTTTGACCATTAAATAGTACATTACTATTAACCAATATTCTGTTACTATTAACCAAAGAAAAAAGTTTTCAATCAATCATCTCAATTGTCATTTTTTTAAAAAATTGAATTAACTGATTTTTGCTCTGTGCATTAAAATAATTAAATTGACTTACATTTGCATGTCGTATTAAATAATGTATAAAATAATGAATGCCGATGTATAATTACAGAAAAATATAAACAACAAATAAAAAATATAATTATCTTAAATCTTTTTTATTATGATGTAAATAATTAAAATTATACTGTGCTGTAAAAAAATTATAGTGCTGTGTTGTGTAAGTATGTAAATGACTATGCAAAAATATTAAAATAATATTAAACTGATAAAAATTTTAAAATTTATAAAATTAAAGATAATTATCAATAAATTATGTACAATTAAAATATGACAATAAATGAGTAAAAATCCTACAATAATGATGATTATCAATAATTTATTAACAATTATAAAAAAATATGTGAAAAATTACAGTTTGTACTATTTAACGATCAGGAATCCTAAATGCGTTAATTTTAAGTTTGAAGAGACAAAACTGGGTGTCAAGAGTTTGCCCCTTTTCGTTTGAAGATAATGTAGAAGTCGTCAAATGAAAAAGTTGACGTATAGCAAATTTTGCTCGATAAAAAGTTATTTTTGGTAAAAAATTTGAGCAAACTCCAATTAGAGTCGCCTACATATTTCAAGTTGCATGAGGATCAGGTAGGGTATAGTCCAAAAGCTATCCCGACATGTCTTATTTTGGGTTAGATAAACCCAACACTTTCTCGAATTTTATGTTTTTAAAAAACTTATAAAACTGAAAAACAGTAAACAAACGAGTAACAAAGCTTGATTTTTTTTTTCTTTTCAAGAAATTCAAAAATTACATGTAGTGCTTAACTAAATTAAAGATAAATAAATAAAAGCATTGCAAAATTTTAATTAAAGACAAATAAAATATTCAATTGAAGACAGACATGCATAAAAGGTTTTATTAAAAGACGGACTAACCCAAAATGTCCTATTTTAGGGTGGACGTACCCAATTTATCCACAAATTATATGCTTGCAATTACATCAAACGAAGAAGTACTGCTCAATAAAATGCAAACAAAATTAAGCTTAGTTTTTTAAATTTTTTTTTTTTTTTTTTAGAGAAATTAAAGGTAGCATACAGTGCTTAACTAATTTGTTATTTAAGACAAGAAAAATATACAATGCTTAAATAACAAATAATAAAAAAATACATTATGACACGTGCAAATAAAGGAAAAGATAACATGCAGTGCAAAAAGAAATAAATGAAGTGCAATATGTGCAAGTAAAGGTAAGCAAGCATAAATATTTAACTGAAGAAAAATATAATAACTGTCTTATTGGAGGGCATACTGACCCAATTGTTCTAATTTAGGGTGGACAAACCCATGTAAAAAAATAAATATTGAGCAAAGAAATATTTGGGAATGAAAGTATTTATATATTCCTGATGCTGCTTTCAAAATTGCCCCAGTATCGAGCTTTGAGATGCTAGGGGATGTAAGATTGTGTACTTGCTGGGGAGAAAGAATGATTATAGGGTTGCGATGACCGAACTCTATATAGAGCTTCCTATATATCTCGGGTATCACGAGAATCAGGTCAATGTTGTTCGAAATGAGAACAATAGGATTAATTTTTGAGACGGTTCTCAAAATTTGCCCCAGTGTATGATTTATGCTGTTATGTCTTGTTCTAAGGAAACTACAAAAAATAATTTTGCTATTGCAGATTGAAAAGATATATGACGTCTCTGATTCCTTACGAGGACTGATGCTGATTGTCATTTTCGATTGTCTATGAAGATTAAAGCCATCAACTAGTAAGGTGACTGGCATCTAATAGCCTTTCGACTGACGGAGCTATTGAAAATGTAAAAAGGCTCTAGACTGCAAAGCAAATATAATAGGCTCTTGAATGGATAGGATATAAGAAATGTAAAAAAATATTCAAAAATGAGCGCCTAACTGAAAAATAAAATAGTATTTAAAGG
The DNA here is from genome assembly GCF_002878395.1 of Capsicum annuum. Taxonomy (NCBI): domain Eukaryota; kingdom Viridiplantae; phylum Streptophyta; class Magnoliopsida; order Solanales; family Solanaceae; genus Capsicum; species Capsicum annuum. The sequence goes on from NW_025858245.1 coordinate 2,490,353, forward strand.
CATGTGCTTGAAAGAAAAAGTCAAATGCCCATATTTCAAAATTAAACGCTTTCAAATAGAAATAGAAATGCATGTATGTGAAAGTGGACACCTTAATTGAAAGGTAAAACAAATGCCCGTATATGAAAGTGGGCATCTTGGAAAAAAGAAAGAAAGAATTTTTATTTTTGATAAAAAGTAATGAAAGATGAAGAAGACATGATCATGTTTTGTCTTCAGTTGGTACCAATAATTAGTAGTGTGCAAAAGAATTCCCCTATCCTTTTCTCAGCTAATCGAGATCAACTTCAGGGTAACTCCTATAGTTTCAAGTGTACCTTAGACACGCCTAAGTATCGACAAGATTTTTGTCTTGCTTTAAATAAATATTTTGAATTATGCATATCCTCATGATTCAGGTGCCCTCTCCAGAAAGATAGTCCTACTTTTCACATATTTAAGTAAAAGAAAGTCTCATTTCACACATATTTGAGTAATTTTCTTTTAAATCTAGGGACGTATCAATAAATAGACTCCCACTTAGAAAGGAATTCAATACACGCAATTGCAATACCATAGGCTTGACCTTTATGTCAGTATCCACTAATATGAGAATACTTGAAATAGGATCCTGCAGGACTTATTATTGGCTAGTAATGTCGACTTAGGGCGGGTAGGATGATATTTGTGATAAAAGTGACTAATTCCTCAATGGGCATTGCACTGTATTTGTACTTTTGATGTTTTTTGCACTTTGCACGTAATCTTCTTAATTATGCTGCGTTGCCCCTTGTTTTGTATTTGCTTCGACTTCTTTTGAATCTTTGTTGGAGTTTTTCCCCTTTTTTTTCAAAAATTTATATATATAATTTTTGTTTTTTTTCATTTTCTTTTTCCTTGTGAAGGTTTTGCTCCTCTTGAAGTCATTTTTTCACTTTTGTTTATCTGGACAACATATTATTTGTATTTTGCGTCTTTGATCTTATATTTTCATCCGCAATTTGTACATATTTAGTGCGCTCAAAGAGGTAGGGCCAATAGAAGAATCGTGCATTTAGCACTCAAAAAAAGGTATAGGCTCAGATGCGGTTGTCCAAAAAAGAGGTTTTAAGCTCAAAAGAGGGAATACTAGGGATTAACGTCATTTGGTGGGTTATGAAAGGCTCAATTGGGTCAAAGAAATCCTACGGCCCTTTCCTAAATCAAGTGTAACTCAGAATTTTGCCTCAACAGACATTTAGGTCAAGTTCTAGATCAACAATGCAATGCAATGAATTAAACTAAAGCTCGCCACACAATGCACGTGAAACAATGAGGTTGCTTCTTTCTTGTCTTAGATGCATGCAAGAGAATTTTTTTTTTTCAAGTGTTACTAAGGTGTGCTAAAAAGTACCAAAAGAATCTATGGATTACCATGAAGACGATCTTTTTCATCATACTAGTTTGTTCTTTTCATGCACACTCCTAATTGTATTGGTACCAACCAAGTCAATTTTTTTTAAATAATGGGACCGAACCCAAATAAAAGCTGCCTACGTATTTTGTGATTACAAGAATTAGGTCTGCATAGTTCAGGAAAATTTATAAATTTATATGTACAATGTATTATTGTAAAAAAATTGATGGTCATTCATAAAAATAATATGAAAGACGATCAGAAAAGAATTGCTTACAGCATCAAAATTATTTTGATCAAATGATCGAGCGAATGGATGTCGAGCATTGGGAGAGCTTTGAAACAACTTCAGTATACTGACAAGATTGAAAAAGTCAGACATTAAGGAATTATGCCATTATTTCACCACAGTTGGTAGGATTATTATTACTGAAAAAATATTAAACCCTTGCTTTTAAGAGTGGAAATCGATACGCCATAAATTTAATGGTTTACGACGTTTGAAAGAAGAAGCTAGGTATTCTCAAATCAAAGTCGAGTGAAGGTCTAGAGGTAGGCCGGATAGGCACTAATATAATTGGGATTTGGATTCGAGAAGCTATTGATTTGCGCTCTGGAAGAATTTTGGAGAATGTTTTTGAACTGTTTCAGAAAATTTTCCCAGTTTTAATACCGAAGAAATTCTTCTAGAACAGTTAAGAGACCGAATCCTAATGTAGGGTTGCCTACGTATCTTGTCAGGCCAAGAATCAGGTCAAAACATTGTTCAAACCTATATGAAGCTAGTGACGATGTTGCTAAGGTGTATTTTTAACTGATCCGCTATGCAAAACAAAGGTTAGACTATACCTTCTCACTAAAGCATAGTCAATTTAGACCAAACAAATATGTACAGACACAATAACCCTTCAAATATGTACAACACTATGATAATGCATTACTTGGGTCGTGAATCCTTCGTACATAAAGTTACTAATAATGCATGCACCCAAAATAATGTTATTTAGCTATATCCCATGTTGACTAAGAGCGGGTAGACACAAGATTGGATTTTCTATATGAGAAGGCTCGTAGTCCTAGACAGTAAAACTCCCGTTCACCCCACGCATGCACCGACTCTCTAAAATAAGGTGATTTGAAAGAATTTTGGAAAAGTACAATGTACAAACCGCGTGTACAATGTGTGTGAGTGTCAATTTTGAAATCAACAAAATATGAACGGAATGTCAATTTATATCAAGAGATAAACAAATAAATAATCTATACAAAATAATAATAAATAAATAATTTATGTCACATAAACAAAATAAATCAAGAAAATTAGTATGAAACAAATAACAGTGTATGATAACATAAATAATTACCTAAGTCTGTAATAGTTAGAAGCTTGAATCCTCAGCAGAGCCATCAAACCATCATACCTGAGTTTTACCTAAGGTCAAAACGAGCACGACATTATGGACTCTAAAAAGAATTGATTTTGTATAGAGTTGCCACCTAATTTTTAAAGGAAAATAAGGAAACCTATTTATTTTTTTAACAAATATGACTTTATTCTAATCTGCGAAACTAATTTAGATTTCAGGTAAGAGTTCAAATTATTTCGAAGGGAAGGGGTTAGGCACCCTTCAGAATTCACAAATGTGGTTCCCGGCCAGACTATGGTTTATTAAAAAGAGAAAAAAAATAAATGTTTGTAAATATAAATATAAAATATGTATTAAAATAAGACAATGCGTATGCTATCATATATATAAACATAAATGTATGCGTATGTATATGTAAAAAAATGACAAGATTGAATAAAGAAAAATTTCTGTTAAAAAAAGACTACGTAATATTTTAGTGTAAAAAGTGTGAATTATTTGATTAAATATCTAAATAAATTTCAATATAAATATTAACGGCTTGAAATTGCCTAATGCGTGGTGAAGATTGCGTAAATAAAGAATAACCCGCCCAACACCCCAAAAATAAAGATTTCACTAAAATTAATATTTGTACTAGTGTAAAAGTATAACAATACAAACATAAAAATTAAAGTCTTCTATTAATGTCAATCCCGATGAGTATTCCCAATAACCTGTATACACACTTGTAAATAAAAGGTTAGTAACAAATAAATAATTATCAAAATAAATTGAAAAGATATGTGTGCATATATAAATATAAAATATAATTTTTCATTAAAAGAGTGGGCTCGGATCTGATTTTAGGTACGCAATGGCTACGAAGTGGTTGCTCAAATTATGAGCCGTCATAAATTGTCTTACCAAAATACAAATCATAAAACTTTTGCATTGCTATAAAAATTTCATCATCGCCCAAAAATTATTTATTTCATTACGTATTTATACGTAATATCTGCCTTTTTATTTGCAAATGCCTTAAAAATCGACGAAAAATTTCTTCATCGGCCAAATTTATTTATTTTATTATGTATTTATATATGTAATATCCATCTTTTATTTGAGCAGGCCTCGAAAATCGACAAAAAATTACTTATCGATCAAGTGTCGGTCCTTAATATAAAATAATAACTTTGATAAAATAAAGTCTGTCTTTTGTAATGGAGTGGATTCAAATATGTAGACGAAGAGATAATTTCATTGGCCATGCTAGCACGATTCATTATCAGTATAGATATAAGTGCCAAAATTATCATAAATCAATCTCGGAACAACAAATCCAGTCAATATAGTCCGAGCATAACAACAATGGTGGAGTTTCACCAAAAAGGAGTTTCATCTGAGAATGAACAAACTTTGGTCAGATATGTAAAATAATGAAAGACCATAAGTATAGTAATTATAAAAATTAAAAAAACAACACCAAAATAGCGATGGTAGCGGCGTTGCTTCAACGGTAATTGCCGGAGCAACTCCGAAATCGGAAACGTCATCCAAATCTAAGTATTTTTCAACAAGTTCACCAGAAATGGTTGCTGCATCGGCTAAAGGCTGGTGGTCGCAGCTGGAAAAGAGGAAAAAAGGGAGGGAGGGAGGAGGGGCGGCGGGTATGGCAGTGTTGGGATTTGGGCGACTAATTTTGTTGGAGTTTTGGCGGCTCGTTTTCGGTGATTTGCCGACAAAAAACTCGCCAGCCATGGCTGTTGGTGGCGGATGATGGTAAAAAGAAAGAATGGAGAAAATGGGAGAGAAAAGGGGTGTTTGGTGGGGGCTCCAGTGGCGGTTCGCCAGAGCTCGGCGATGGACAGCCATGGAAGGTGAGAGGAGAAGATGGGTTAGTTCTTTGAAAGAGAGAGAGAGATACACGTGAGTGTTTAGAGACAGAAGGCTAAAATCTGATTTTGTTAATTTTGTGTATTCAACAATTGCCCCTCCTCTTTTATTTATAATAAAAAGAACCTCTTTTTTACTATTAGCATACTATTAACATACTATTGGTTAATAGTATTACTATTAACCAAAGGAAAAAATATTCAATCAATCATCTCAATTGTTATCTTTTAAAAAGTTGACTTGACTGATTTTTGCTCTGTGTATTAAAATAATTAAATAAACTTATATTTACATGTCGTATTAAATAACGTACATAATAATGAATGCCGATGTATAATTACAGAAAAATATAAAAAAAATAAAAAATATAATTAAAAAATATAATTATCTTGAAAAAAATATATTATGTTATAAATAATTTAAATTATACTGTGCTGTAAAAAAATTACAGTGCTCTAGTGTACGTATGTAAATGACTGTGCAAAAAATATTAAAATAATAATAAGCTAATAAAAATTCTAAAATTTAATAAATTAAAGATAATTATCAATAAATTATGTAAAATTAAAATATGACAATAAATGGGTAAAAATTCTAAAATAATGATGATTATCAACAATTTATTAACAATTGCAAAAAATGTGTGAAAAATTGCAGTTTGTACTATTTAACGATCAGGAAGCCTAAATAAATTAATTTTAAGTTTGGAGAAAAAAAATTGGGTGTCAATAATAACAAAATTGGTGAAGAGAAAGAAAATAATAATAAATGAGAAGAGAGAGAAACGACGTTTTTTTCTTCTGTTTCCTGTTATATTAGATTAAAATTTAGATCAAAGTGTAAATTAAAAAACTTGTGGGCTATTTTCAAAAATTTTCAACTTTTTAAATCCATAATAGAGTAATTATCACCTACACTCAGTTATTAAAACTTGAGTACTTACACCTCATTTTGAAAGTCTTTTGTCACTTTTCGCTCAATTGTTGTGGTGGCTTTGTGGTACTCAAATCACTTGAGGAGAGGCATCAAACGATAAGGATTATTCCATAATTTAGACACAAGTTTGGGTCAAGGCTAAACTATATATTCCTCTATTTGTTCTGCAAATATGTGAACCGAGAGCCGTGGGTTGACTCCCTCACTACCACTTGGGCACTTGAGCATATATGAGGAATTTGCTCAAGTCCTTAATATTCAAAGACGATTATTCAGAAAAAAATTACTCAAATAATCTAAATATTCGCTGAAAGCAAACTGCATCACAGGTTACATATCCCAGATAAAACACACTGTTGTATCACTAACCCGCAATGACAATAATTCCGTAAGAAAATAAAATTTCTACATTTTTCATACCCTCCAACACCGTAGACAAGTTAGCTAAAGATCCTACAATAAGATTGGTATTACTTCAATATCTTAAGATCCTACAATAGATTGGTATTACTTCAATCTAAAATTGTGTCTTACGTTTGGAATTTTTTGATTCAGTCCTTGAATTTTTCTCAAATGAATCTAGGTTTATGGTAATGTTTTTCTTGAATTTGTGACTTTTTCTCGCAAGTGGTGGTGATGACTTCAAAAAATGATCAAACCAAGATGAAATTTGTATTTGGCTGATTTTCTTGTTGGAGTTGGTATTAAGCTATGACTTTTGTTGTTAATTCTGGTACAATGTTCAAATATAGAAGCATTTTATGTACATACATATGAATTGAAAGATGAAATTTCTTCATAAATAAATAGTATAGCCATGTTGAAACTCATTGTGTTTGTGTTATTTTCGTTTGTACTTTGGGTACACAAAATCAGTACATGCAAAACAATAACTTCAAGTAGAGTTCAAGTATAAACAAGAACACAATGAAGTATATCAAATACCCTCAACACAAGATCAAAATGACCTTTCAAAGAGGTGTATTTTATTCTTTCAGAAATTAAGATGAAACAAAAAATAGCTATGGCATAAGAATTCACGGAGTTTTCTTAAGGAAATAATTCCCCTCACTGTACCCGAGGTTGTGGAATTTTTCCTCCTACGATAAAATGACTAAATAGACCAACTGTAGTGGTACCTCAAACGATTGGAATATCTTTGAACGCACAACACGTTTTGATAGATCACAAAGGGTAATTTGGAAGACAAGAAGTAATTTTGAATTCTGAAACTTTCGTACCAAAACACATGGAAGAAAGCAGGTTTTTATAGCCATAATATGCCTCTTCTGAAAAGAGGCAACGGTTCACTTCAAAGGTTGCACCTTTTCTGTAAATTCATGTTTGTTCATCAAGGAGTGTGTTTGTTCTGAAATAGTCATGTCATTTTATGCGAACCAATGTGTTTGTTCTGAAACAGTCATGTCAGTTCACGAAACATTGTGTAATTTTTAGAAGGGTTGCATCGTTCTAAAACTAAATATCAGTTCAAAATATTTTTTGTTTAAACCATTGCATCTGTTACTGTTTCACTGTTATTGCATGCGGCATGTATATAACTGGAGTTTCGACACTCTACAGTAAAAATATACTACATTTTTCCTTGGCATTCTTCGGAATTCAAATAAATTTTATCTAAAAATATAGATCTCATCGATCGATAATTTGACAAATCCAAATACAAATTCAAATCCAAATTCGAAGCCGAGCCGAGCGAGCGAAGATGACGACGACGCGAGGAATCTCTTATTCCTTACCTCACTTATCCATGTGGGAGTTTGTTTCACAATATAAACACTTTAAAGTTTCTTTCTCCCACCAATGTGGGTGAATTTAGTAAGCTTTCCTAATTTTGACTCCACTTTCCATATTTGTGTGATCTCAATTTTTCTCGTCCACTTGTTTTTCTCTATTTTTCATTCACACTTCTCATTTACTATAAACCCAACAATCCCCAACATGAATGAGGAATGGCTATTTTTCATAAAATTTTTACAGATAAGTATGTGATCATCAAGCAAAGACTAATTGCATCTGGATAAGTGGGTTTCCCTTTGAACTTTTCGTAGTGAACATGCATCGGATGTACTCGATCAATTGGTAGATTTGATATCTTTGAACTGTCGAGCTTTAATGTACACCTAGATAATACATGTCACACAACTAGCCTTTTAACGTTTATGGTTCTCATGGTTTTGTTCTTTTTAGCCATGAACACATCCCAGTTTCCTGAGAGCTTAGAGAATAGGCCTTTACTAACATTCTCTTTGAAGCGGTTTTCACTTTGCCATCACATAGGTGATTTCTAAACGTTTAATCCTATAGATTAAAATTGTTTAGTCAAATCTAGCAAATTTAGATAATCATTAAAAGACTTTTAACCTTAAGTCTTATCCTTGTTCTTACTATACATTGTCTACATCATGAGAATGGGTTGGGTAATTGAAAATGTTGAACCTGCCAGACACAACTTTGTTTGATCTTCTTGAACTTTGCTCTTGGGATCTCGTGTCTTCTAGGTAGTGTTATTGCCGTGCTGACTTGTCCTAGGCCTTAAACCCATTCCCTTGGATATCCGTTCAACTCCTTCTCTAGATAGGCCTTTTGTAAGTGGATCCGACATATTATCCTTTGAATTTACCTAGTATACAGTGATAATTACACTAGAAAGAAGTTCCCTAACAGTATTGTGTCTTCATCGTATGTGACGAGATTTACCATTGTACATCATGCTCCCTGCCCTACCTATTGCCCCTTGTCTATCACAGTGTATACATTCTGGTGCCACTGGCTTGGGCCAATAAGGAATATCTTCTAAGAAATTTTGGAGCCATTTTGCTTCTTCGCCAGCTTTATCTACTGTGATAAATTCAGATTCTATTTTAGAGTGAGCAATACAAGCCTGTTTGGATGATTTCCAAGAGATTGCTCCTCCACTGATAGTAAATACATATCCACTTATGGATTTTACTTCATTCGATTCGGTGATCCAATTTGCATCACTATATCCTTCAAGTACCACAACATATTTATTATAATGTAAAGCATAATTTTGAGTGTATTTAAGATAGCCCAAAACTCGTTTCATTGCCATTCAATGAGTTTTGATGGGATTACTCATGTACCGACTCAATTTACTAATATCACATACTATGTTTGGTCGTGTACAGTTCATTATATATATTAAACATCCCAATTCTCTTGCGTACTCCAATTGTGAGTCACTTTTACCTTCATTCTTTCGAAGTGCAAAGTTCATATCCATTGGATTCTTGGCTATACTGAATTCCATATATTTGAACTTGTCAAGTACTTTTTCGATATAATGAGACTATGACAATGCTAACCCTTATAGAGTTTGATGGATTCTTATACCTAAGATCACATCTGCAACTCCAAGGTCTTTCATATCAAACTTGCTCTCGAACATTCGTTTGGGTGCATTTATGTCAAAAATGTCTCTACTGATGATCAATATATCATCCACATATAAGCAAATAATGACTTGGTGATTTGGAGTGTCTTTAATATATACACATTTATCATATTCATTTATCTTGAACCCGTTTCCCAACATGGTTTGGTTAAACTTTGCATGCCATTGTTTAAGCACTTGCTTTAGTCCATATAGTGACTTGATAAGTTTACACACCTCTTTTTCCTTTCCTGGAACCACAAAACCCTCAGGTTGTTCTATGTAAATTTCGTCCTCCAAATATCCCTTTAGAAATACGGTTTTCACATCTATTTGATGGATTTGAAGATCATATACCCTCGCCAAGGCAATTAACATTCGAATCGAGGTTATACTTGTTACTGGCGAGTATGTATCAAAGTAATCAAGGCTTTCCTTCTGTTTGAAGCCTTTTACTACAAGTCTTGCCTTGTATTTGTCAATAGTACCATCTACCTTCATTTTTCTTTTGAAGATCCATTTAGAACCTAAAGGTTTATTTCTGGGAGGAAGATCAACCAATTCCCATGTATGGTTGCTTAAGATTAAATCAATCTCACTATTGACTGCCTCTTTCCAAAAGGATGAATCCAAAGATGCCATTGCTTTCTTAAATGTTTGAGGCTCATTTTCTAAGAGAAATATTACAAAATTTGATCCAAATGATGTAGACGTTATTTGACGTGTACTACATCTTGGATTTTCTTCATTATGTTCATTCTCAATTGGTTCATCACGAGGTCGTTTAGACCCCCCCACTAGACTATTCATGTCTTATTTTATATAGATAAATATTTTCAAAGAATTCAGCATTATTTGATTCAATTACCATATTTTCATTAATATAGGGATGTTTGGATTTATGAACCAAAATCGACATACCTTACTGCTTTTAGCATATCCTATGAATGCACAGTCCACCTTCTTAGGTCCTATCTTAACCCTTTTAAGCACAAAAACTTGGACCTTTGCTAGACACCCCCATAGATTAAACTATTTCAAGTTAGGTTTTCTTCCTTTCCACTTTTCATAAGTAGTTGATTGTGTCTTACTATGGGGAACTCTATTGAGTATACGGTTGGCCAGAAGGATAGCCTTCCCCTACTAGTTTTATGGTAAACCAGAACTTATAAGTAAGATATTCATCATTTCCTTCAAAGTTTGGTTTTTCCTTTCTGCAATTTCATTAGATTGAGGTGAATATGGGGCCATAGTTTGATGGATTATTCCATTCTCTGCACATATTTGTGCAAAGGGAGATTCATATTCTCCGCTTCTATCACTTCTTATCATTTTGATCTTTTTGTCTAACTGATTTTTAACTTTAGTTTTATATTTCCTAAACACATCTATTGTTTCATCCTTACTATTTATCAAGTAGACATAACAATATCTAGTGCAATCATCAATAAAATTTGTGAAATACTTTTTCCCACCACCTGATGGAGTTGACTTCATATCACAAATTTCAGTGTGTATTAAGTCTAAGGGATTGAAATTCCTTTCAACGGACTTATAAGGATACTTTACAAACTTTGATTCCACACACGTTTGACACTTTAATTTATTGCACTCAAAGTTTTGCAAAACTTCTAAGTTAATCAATTTTCGTAACGTTTTGTAATTAATATAGCCTACACGTTCAAGCCATAAATCATAAGACTCAAGAAAATAAGAAGAATTCAAACTTCTATTTATTTTAACAGTCATTACAATCATCTTATAAAGGCCTTCTGTCAGATAGCCTTTTCCTACATACATTTCTCCTTTGCTAATTACAATTTTTTCAGAAATGGTTACACATTTGAATCCGTTCTTGTCTAGAAGTGAAATAAAAATTAAATTACTACGTAACTCCGAAACATACAAGACATTGTTAAGTGTCAAGACCTTTCCGAAAGTCATCTTTAAGCAAATTTTTCCTGTTCCTTCTACCTTAGCCGTAGTGGAGTTAGCCACGTAAATTATTTTTTTTTACTAGAGCCAGAGTGAATAACGAAATAAACTCCTTTTTGGCACATACATGACCGGTGGCACCAGAATCCATCCACCATTCGCAAGGATTCTCTGACAAGTTGTATTCTGAGAACATAACATACAGATCATTGCTTTTTTTGTTGGATTCAATCATATTTGGTTGGTCCTTCTCCTTGCTTTTCTTTGGGGCACGACAATCTATGGACTTGTAGCCAATCTTGCAAAAATTGAAGCATTATCCCTTGAACTTTTTCTTGGGTTGATTGTTTCCTTGTTCAGCTTTCTTTCTTTTCTTGGAATCATTTTGGTTATCTTCTATAATATGTTCTCCATTAATTGTAGAATTCTTCTTTGACCTTCTTTCAGCAGCTTTATTATCCTCTTCAATACGAAGTTGAACAATAAGATCTTTAATAGTCATCTCCTTGCGTTTATGCTTTAAGTAGTTGTTGATGTCTTTCCACAAAGGTGGTAGCTTCTCAACTATTGCTGTTACTTGGAAAGCATCATTCACAATTAAACCTACAAAACAGTTTATGTGAGTATGAAGAACCTTTTTAATTTGTTCAACTTATTTTTCAAAGATATACCTTCTGCTAGGAGATCATGTATGATGACTTGCAACTCCTATACTTGAGAGACAACAGATTTACTATCTATTATTTTGAAGTCCAGGAACCATGCAACAAGGAATTTCTTAATTCCTATATCGTCTGTCTTATATTTTTGTTCATGTGCCCCCCATAGTTCCTTTGATGTCTTGGTTCCACTATAAACATTGTAGAGCTCATCCTAGAGACCACTCAAAATATAATTCTTGCAAAGGAAGTCCGAATGTTTCCAAGCTTCTATAATAATGAAGCGATCTTAGTTCGAGGTTCCCTCGGGCACCCCAAGAGTATTTTCACAAGTGAACTGCTACAGACATAAAGTGGTGAGGTAAAAGAACATTTTTTTCTGCTACCACTTGAAGTCAATGTCCAAAAATTTTTTGGGCTTCTATACCTGTTCCATTGTTGGCAGAGCATTTGTGTGAATTGATGTGGAAATATTAGTTGCCCCCACAGACGTTGTCGCATCTATCATTTGGCTTTCGTTAGTCATCTTTCCTGTCAACACAAGACAAAAAAATTTAGTATTTTCAGAATACTACTTATAAAGTTAAGTAACTTTTCAAATTTTCCTCTTGTTTCTAATAAATGATCAAGTTTTTTTAACTTCAAATCGTCAACCGAGTGAACTTTAACTTGTGATGAAGATTTTATGTCTTCTAATCACTAGTTAAATTCAAGCGGAGTAGAAAGCTTAAAGCTTTAATCTCCAAACACAAGTTATACAGATTCTGTAAAATTAATTTATTTCCTTAAGATTGTTATTTTTGTTTGTACTTCGGGTACACAGAATCAGTATATGCAGAACAATAACTTCAAGTAGAGTTCAAGTATAGACAAGAACACAATAAAGCATTTGTTACTGTTTCACTATTATTGCATGCTGCATGTATATAAATGGAGTTCTAAAACTCTGCAGTAAAAATTTACCGCATTTTCCCTTGGAATTCTTTGGAATTCAAATAAAGTTTGTCCAAAAATATCGATCTCATCGATTGATCATTTGACAAATCCAAATCCGAATCCAAATCCGAAGTAGAGCCGAGCGACCAATGACGATGACGGTGCGAGGCATGTATTATTCCTTGCCTCACTTATTTATGTGGGAGTGTCTGTCATAATATAAACACTTTAAAGCTTATTTCTCCAACCAATGTGGGAGAATTTAGTAAGCTTTCCTATTTTTTAGATCACTTTCCATATTGGTGTGATCTCAATTTTTCTCTTCCACTTGGTTTTTTTCCATTTTCAATTCACACTTCTCATTTACTATGAACCTAACAATCCTCCACATGAATGAGGAATGGCTATTTTTCATATAAGTTTTACGAACAAGTTTGTGATCATAAAGCCAAGACTGGTTGCATCTGGATAAGTGGGTTTTCCTTTGAACTTTCCGTAGTGAACATGCATCAGATGCACTTGGTCAATCGGTAAATTTGATATCTTTGAACCGTCGAGCTTTAATTTTTACCTAGAAAATACATGTCACACAACCAGCCTTTTAATGTTTATGGTTCTCATGGTTTTGTTCTTTTTAGCCATGAACACGTCCCAATTTCATGAGAGCTTAGAGAATAGGCCTTTACTAATATTCTCTTTGAAGCGGCTTTCACTTTTCCCTCACATAGGTGATTTCTAAACGTTCAATCCTATAGATTAAAATTGTTTGGTCAAATCTGGCAAATTTAGATAATCATTAAAAGACTTTTAACCTTAAGTCTTATCCTTGTTTTTACTATACATTGTCTACATCATGAGAATGGGTTGGGTAATTAAAAATGTTGAACCTGCCAGACACAACTTTGTTTGATCTTCTTGAACTTAGCTCTTGGGATCTCGTGTCTTCTAGGTAGTGTTACCGCCGTGCTGACTTGTCCTAGGCCTTAAACCCATTCCCTTGGATATCCGTTCAACTCCTTCTCTAGATAGGCCTTTTGTAAGTGGATCCGACATATTATCCTTTGAATTTACATAGTCTACAGTGTTATTTCCACTAGAGAGAAGTTCCCTAACGGTATTTTGTCTTCATCGTATATGACAAGATTTATCGTTGTACATCATGCTCCCTGCCTTACCTATTGCCGCTTAGCTATCACAGTGTATACATACTGGTGCCACTGTCTTGGGCCAATAAGGAATATCTTCTAAGATATTCTAGAGACATTCTGCTTCTTCACCGGATTTATTCAATACGATAAATTCAGATTCCATTATAGACCGAGCAATACAAGTCTGTTTGGATGATTTCCAGGAGGCTTCTCCTCCACCGATAGTAAATACATATCCACTTGTAGATTTTACTTTGTTCGATCCAGTGATCCAATTTGCATCACTATATCCTTCAAGTACCGTAATATATTTATTATAATGCAAAGAATAATTTTGAGTGTATTTAAGATACCCCAAAACTCATTTCATTTCCATCCAGTGAGTTTTGTTGGGATTAATCGTGTACCGACTCAATTTACTAATAGCACATGCTATGTCTTATCGTGTACAGTTTATTATATACATTAAACATCCCAATACTCTTGCGTACTCCAATTGTGAGTCACTTTTACCTTCATTCTTTCATAGTGCAGAGTTCACATCCAATGGAGTGTTGGCAATACCGAATTCCATATACTTGAATATGTCAAGTACCTTTTTGATATAATGAGACTGTGACAATGCTAATCCTTGTGGAGTTCGATGGATTCTTATACCAAAGATCACATCTGTAACTCTAAGGTCTTTCCTATAAAACTTGCTCTCGAGCATTCATTTGGTTGCATTTATGTCAGAAATGTCTCTGCTGATGATCAACATACAATCCACATATAAGCAAGCAATCACTTGGTGATTTGGAGTGTCTTTAATATATACACATTTATCACATTCATTTATCTTAAATCTATTTGCCAACATGGTTTGGTCAAACTTTGCATGCCATTGTTTAGGTGCTTGGTTTAATCGATAAAATGACTTAATAAGGATACACACCTTAGTTTCCTTTCTTGGAATCATAAAAACCTTAGGTTATTCCAGATATATTTCTCCTCCAATTCTCCATTTAGAAAAGCGGTTTTCACATCTATTTGATAGATTTAGAGATCATATACCGTCGCTAAGGCAATTAACATTCGAATCGATGTTATCCTTGTCACTGGCGAGTATGTATCAAAGTAATCAAGGCCTTCTTTTTGTTTGAAGCCTTTTACTATAAGTTTTGCCTTGTATTTGTCAATAGTGCCATCCACTTTGATTTTTCTTTTGAAGATCCATTTAGAACCTTAAGGTTTATTTCCAAGAGGAAGATCAACCAATTCCCATGTATGATTGCTTAAGATTGAATCAATCTCACTATCGACTGCCTCTTTCCAAAAGGATGAATCCAAAGATGCCATTGCTTTCTTAAATGTTTGAGGCTCATTTTCTAAGAGAAATGTTACAAAATCCAATACAAATGATGTATACATTCTTTGACGTGTACTACGTCATGGATTTTCTTCATTATGTTCATTCTCAATTGGTTCATCACGAGGTCATTTAAACCCCCCACTAGACTGTTCATGTCTAGTTTTATACGGATAAATGTTTTCAAAGAATTCAACATTGTCTGATTCAATTACCGTATTTTCATTAATATCCAAATGTTCTGATTTATGAACAAAAAATTGACATGCCTTACTACTTTTAGAATATACACAGTCCACCGTCTTATGTCCTATCTTAACCCTTTTAGGCACAGGAACTTAGACCTTTGCTAGACACCTCCACACTTTAAAAAATTTTATGTTGGGTTTTCTTCCTTTCCACTTTTCATAAGGAATTGATTGTTTCTTACTATGGGGAACTCTATTGAGTATACGGTTGGCCGTAAGGATAGCCTTCCCCCACAGGTTTTGCGGTAAACCAGAACTTATAAGTAAGGCATTCATCATTTCCTTTAATGTTTGATTTTTCCTTTTCTCAGTTCCATTAGATTGAGGTGAATATGGGGCCATAGTTTGTTAGATTATTTCATTCTCTACACATATTTGCTCAAAGGGAGATTCATATTCTTCGCCCCTATCACTTCTTATCATTTTGATCTTTTTGTCTAACTAATTTTCAACTTCAATTTTATACTGCCTAAACGCATCTATTGCTTCATCCTTACTATTTAGCATGTAGACATAATAATATTTAGTGCAATTGTCAATAAAAGTTATGAAATAGTTTTTCCCACCATGTGATGGTGTTGACTTCATATCACAAATATCACTGTGTATTAAGTCTAAGGTATTGGAATTCCTTTCAATGGACTTATAAGGATGCTTTGCATACTTCGATTCCACACACGTTTTACACTTTCATTTATTGCACTCAAAGTTTGGCAAAACTTCTAAGTTAATCAGTTTTCGTAACATTTTGTAATTAACATGGCCTAAAAGTTCATGCCATAAATCATAAGACTTAAGCAAATAAGAAGAATTCAAACTTCTATTAATTTCAATAGTCATTACATTCATCTTATAAATGCCTTCGGTTAGATAACCTAATCATACATATATTTCTCCTTTGCTAATTATAATTTTTTCAGAAACGGTTACACATTTGAATCCGTTCTTGTCTAGAAGTGAAATGGAAATTAAATTACTACGTAACTCCGGAACATACAAGACTTTGTTAGTATCAAGACCTTTCCGGTAGTCATCTTTAAGCAAATTTTTCCTGTTCCTTCTACCTTATCCATAGCGGAGTTAGCCATGTAGAACATTCTTCTACTTGAGCCAGAGCGAATGATGAAAACAACTCCTTGTTGTCACATACATGGCGGGTGGCACCAGAATCCATTCACCATTCGCGAGGATTCCCCGTTAAGTTGCATTCTGAGAACATAGCACACAGATCATCTCATTCTTTGTTGGATTCAATCATAGTTGCTTAGTCCTTCTTCTTGCCTTTCTTTGGGGCACGACAAGGTGTGGACTTGTGGCCAATCTTGCCACAGTTGAAGCATTTTCCCTTGAGCTTTTTCTTGGGTTGATTGCTTCCTTGTTCAGCTTTTTTTCCTTTTCTTGGAGTTGTTTTGGTCATCTTCTATAATATGTGCTCCATTAATTGTAGAATTCCCCTTTGACCTTCTTTCAACAGCTTTATTATCCTCTTCAATACGAAGTCGGACGATAAGATCTTCAACAGTTATCTCCTTGCGTTTATGCTTTAAGTAGTTTTTGAAGTCTTTTCACAAAGGTGGTAGTTTCTTAACTATCGCTGCTACTTAGAAAGCATTATTCACAATTAAACCTACAAAATAGTTTATGTGGGTATTAAGAACATTTTTAATTGGTTCAACTAAGGTATTTTTCAAAGATATACCTTTTACTAAGAGATAATGTATGACGACTTGCAACTCCTGTACTTGAGAGACAATAGATTTTCTATCTATCATTTTGAAGTCCAGGATCCGTACAATAAGGAATTTCTTAATTCCCAAATCCTTCATCTTATATTTTCGTTCAAGTTCCCCCCAAAGTTTCTTTGATGTCTTGGTTCCACTATAAATATTATAGAGGTCGTCTTGGAGACTACTCAGAATATAATTCCTGCAAAGGAAGTCCAAATGTTTCCAAGCTTCTACAATAACGAAGCGGTCTTTGTCTGAAGCTCCCTCGGGCACCTCAAGAGTGTATTCGCTAGTGAACCATTGCAGATATAAAGTGGGGAGGTAAAAGAACATCTTTTGCTGCCACCGCTTGACGTAAATGCCCAAAAATTTTTCGGGCTTCTCCGCCGGTGCCATTGTTGGTGGAGCATTTGTGCGACTTGATGTGGCAATATTAGTTGTCCCCACAGACGTTGTCGCATCCATCATTTGACTTTTTTTAGTCATCTTTCATGTCAACAAAATTCCAAAAAATTTAGTATTTTTAGAATACTACTAATAAAGTTAAATAACATTTAAACTTTTCTTCTTGTTTCTAATAAACGATGAAGTTTTTATAACTTCAAATCGTCAACCGATTGAACTTTAACTTGTGATGAAGATTTTATGTCTTCTAATTACTAGTTAAATTTAAGCGGAGTAGAAAGCTTAAAGCTTTAATCTCCAAAAACAAGTTATACAGATTCTGTAAAATTAATTTATTTCCTTAAGATTGTTATTTTTGTTTGTACTTCAGGTACACAGAATCAGTATATGCAGAACAATAACTTCAAGTAGAGTTCAAGTATAAACAAGAACACAATGAAGTATATCAAATACCCTTAACACAAGATCAAAATGACCTTTCCAAGAGGTGTATTTTATCTTTCAGAAATTAAGATGAAACAGAAAATAGCCAAGTTGTCCGAGTTCACGGAGTTTCCTTAAGGAAATAATTCCCCTCACTATACCCGAGATTGTGGATTTTTTGCTCCTAGGATAAAATGGCTAAACAAACCAACTTGAGCGGTACCTCAAACGGTTGGAATATCTTCGAACGCATAGAACATTTTGATTGATCACACTGAGTAATTTGGCAGAAAAGAAGTAATTTTGTATTCTAAAATTTTCATAACAAAACCTGTGGAAGAAAGAAGGTTTTTATAGCCATAATATGCCTCTTCTGAAAAGAGGTAATGGTTCACTTCAAAGGTTGCACCTTTTCTACTAATTTATGTCTTTTCATCAAGGAGTGTGTTTGTTCCAAAATAGTCATGTCATTTCATGCGAACCAGTGTGTTTGTTCTGAAACAGTTATGTCAGTTCATGAAATATTATGTCATTTTCAGAAAGGTTGCATCCTTCCAAAACTAAATATCAGTTCAAAACATTTCTTGTTCAAACCATTGCATCTGTTACTATTTCACTATTTCGTCATGCTGCATGTATATAAATGGAGTTGCAAAACTCTGCAGTAAAAATTTACAGCATTTTTCCTTGGCTTTCTTCAGAATTTAAATAAAGTTTGTCCAATAAGATAGATCTCATCTATCAATCATTTGACAAATCCAAATCCGAATCCAACTTCGAAGCCGAGCCGAGTGAGCGACGACGGCAAAGACACGAGGCATCTCTTATTCCTTGCCTCACAATATAAATACTTTAAAGCTTATTTCTCCCACCAATATGGGAGAATTTAGTAAGCTTTCCTATTTTGAGTACACTTTCCAAATTGGTGTGATCTCAATTTTTCTCTTCCACTTGGTTTTTCTCCATTTTCCATTCACCCTTCTCATTTACTATGAACCCAACAATCCCCCACATGAATGGGGAATGTCTATTTTTCGTGAAAGTCTTACGGAGAAGTATGTGATCATGCACTAAAGGTGATCATAAGATTTAATGTACACCTAGACAATAAATGTCACACCACCAGCCTCTTAATAAGGTTTTCATGGTTTTGTTCTTTTCAGCCATGAACATGTTCCAGTTTCATAAGAGCTTAGAGAATAGGCCTTTACTAACATTCTCTTTGAAGCGGCTTTCACTTTGCCTTAACATTGGTGATTTCTAAACTTTCAATCCTATAGATTAAAACTGTTTGGTCAAATCTTTCGAATTTAGATAATCATTAAAAGACTTTTAACCTTAAGTCTTATCCTTGTTTTTACTATGCATTGTCTAAATCATGAGAATAGTTTGGGTAATTAACAATGTTGAACCTGCCAGACACAACTTTATTTGATCTCCTTGAACCTAGCTCTTGGAATCTCCAGTCTGCTAGGTAGAGTTACCGCCGTGCTGACTTGTCCTAGGACTTAAACCCATTCCCTTGGATGTCCGTTCAACTCCTTTTCTAGATAGGCCTTTTGCAAGTGGATCCAACACATTATCTTTTGACTTTACATAGTCTACAGTGATAATTCCACTAGAGAGAAGTTCCTTAATGGTATTGTGTCTTCATCGTATGTGATGATATTAACCATTGTACATCTTGTTCCCTGCCCTACATATTTCCACTTGGCTATTACAGTGTATACATACTGGTGCCACTGTGTAATGCCCCGCACTTTCCTAAGCTAGAAAGCGAATCGTTTTTGAATATGTGAAACCCCCAATTCTGTAAGCCATATTTGGTCACATGAATTACCAAGAGTACCCTAGTTATAAGAGATCATTTAATGTGCTAAGTGTGGTTATATAAGTCACTTAAGGTAGTACAAGCTAAGAGTTTCCAAATTCATCAAGTCTTAGTGTTTGAATTCACAAGGGTCATCTTTGAATGAGAATAACTTGATAAATATGTGGTATTTCTGCATATTTCTACCCAACAACTTATAGAGAATCGAATTATCTTTCCAACGATACCAATTTCATCAAAATCCGACACTCGAGTAAGGAGTTATGGCTTTGCGAAGTATAGTGCATTGCCTAACCAATCGCACATGGCTACTGGAATAAGTGTGTGATAAGAAATGCGGAACATAGCTAAATGTGTGCGATAAACAATGTGGCACATACCTAAATGTGTGCGATAACCAATGCGGCGCATACTTAAATGTGTTCGATAAGCAATAGGGCGCATATGTAAATGTATGCGATAAGCAATACGACGCACACTTGGTGTTTCAAGTAGTAAAAACACTCCGTTTTGAGTTATTTTGAGAGAAATTAAGTCTTTTGGAACTCCTTACACACCCCTAAACTTAACCTTACAAATTTAATAGAATCTAAATACATCATAGACCTATTATCAATCTAAGTTCATCATCCAAGAGCACTAAAGGAGAAAAACAACTAGGGTTGCACAATCAACATTAAGGGTCTAATATTTCAACGAATTCGTTACCATAAAGGTATGTGGGGTTTTCCACAAGAACATCCTTTCCTTCTTGTGCCAAAAAAATGTATTATTTTATGAAGATACATGATTTTACTTGTTTAATTATGAAATTGAGATGGAAACTACTATCCTATATTCTTGTTCAAGAAACTATGATATTTTTGTGATGTGTTAAAGATAAATTCCTTGAGTTTTGATGTTAATATCATGTTTCAAGTTGAATTTCCAGATTTTCATATGAGTTATACTTGTTTACAATATAAAGTATGAATCTTGAAATATTTTGCTCAAGTGTTGATATATGGGATTTAAACCCTCTTTGAGATTATGATCTTTGGTGAAGTAATATGTTATACCCACCTTGATATTTGAATGATTTGACCTTTTGGTCTTGAAAGAGTTATTTTTGAACTCGAATGAGAAAACAAATCCACATGTTGATTTATTATGAAAAAGGGGTAGCATGATGGCTCCCGATATGAATTATTGAATTACATTATTATGGATTTTTTTTAAAATGATCTGAGCTTAGTCCGGGAGTAGTCTTTCACACCGAATCGGAGGTATAGCTGTGATTGGAAGTTTCCTAGAACTATGTGTCCCCGTAGGATGTGAGCCTAAGGCTGATTGATATAGTGATCACTAGTGAGCAAAAGATTAAGGTCCTACTCTGATGGCAAGGACAGGATAGCTCTCCCCAACGTGGCTTGGGCGTTGGACTCCATGTAGCTCACATAGATTATGTCGGTTGTAATAGAATCCCAGTGTGTGTGTATTCTTATGATTGAGATGAAAAATGTAATAGTTTGAAAGTGTGAGTTGAGAAAGTTATTGTTTTTGAAGAATTTGATGAATATTTCTATATCTTAAAAAGAATTGTTATGAAAGCTACTTATTTTGATGACTTGAAAATGATTATGAAAGTGATTGGGATTTACTATGATGACTCACATGTTTTCACCGATGTGTTTTACTCTATGGTGATTATGATGATTTTATTTTGAGCTATGTGAGTCTTTTATTAAAGTATGCATATTTTCCTATGAATATTTGTGATATAGGACTTTATGAAAACTTGCATACACCCTCATATACTCGGTCCATATTCCATGGTACTGACACATGTATTCGTACGTGGGCTACATTTTTTCTATAATGTATGTCCAGGTGCTCTTTCCCAGGCTTGACGTGATTCTCCGAGCACATTGGTCTATATTTTCTACAGTGTTGAGTCCTTATGGTTCGAGGACTGGTTATTTCAGATTTCACTTTTTTATTTTGAGTTATCATTTTATTCCCTGATGTTAGGGTCAGTTGGGGTCTGTCCCAATGGCTCAGTGTTATACAGTTTAGTAGAGGCTTGTCAGACTAGATGGTTTGATTGATCAGTCTTGTGGAGAGGTCGTATTTTGTTACTTTCCGCATTTGATTATAGTAATCCTGTCGATGAGTGTTGAATGGTATGAAAACAGCTCAAAGGGTTAGCTTGGGCCTACTTGTAGCCTTAAGCATCGTGTGATGCTTCGGGACCCATTTTTGGGGCATTACAAACTTGGTATCAGAGCCTAAGGTTATTGGAGTCCTTCGGAGTCTGGTAAGCCGTGTTATGTAGAGTCTTGATCATCGGTGTGTAGCGTGCCACATCTATGAGCAAGAGTCTACGAGATGTTTTAGGAAAAAGTGTAATTTCTTTCTTTCAGAAGTCCATCGTGCTTACAGTTGTTTCCTTTCAGCTATTAATTCGTGCTCTTCTCTTTCAGAATATGCCTCCTCACTGAGCTAGAAGAAATAATAATGGTCAGCAATCCCAGCCTACTGACCCACTGAATAAAAATATGTCCTATACCAAATTTCAAGCAGCTCTCAGGCGTTGGCCCAAGCTATCACTGCAAATGTTCAGGCCAATCCATCCCTAGCTCTACAGCAGCAGAAAGGTAATTCAGTTACTGTAAGGATCTGTGACTCTATGCTAATGAATTCATTAGAATTCTATGTGTCCAAGCCAGATGAGGATCCACAGTTGGACTTAGAAGAAGTGTGAAAGATTACTCAGGTGATGCATATCTTTGACTAGCATAGTGTGGAGTTGGCAGCATATCGGTTGAAAGACCTTGCTTATGATTGGGTAGTTGTTTGAAAGAAGGGTAAAGGTGAGGGTGCTGGCCCTACATCTTGGCAAGAGTTCCAGGATGTATTCCTAGATAAGTTTTTCCCTTTAGAGATGAGAGAGGCGAAGGTAAAGGAGTTTATGAACTTGCGATAGGGCTCTATGACTGTTAAAGAGTACTGTCTGAAGTTTAATCAGTTGGCCAAATATGCTCCTGAGTTAGTAACTGATAATCAAGCCAGTATGAGTAAATTTATGACAGGAGTGTCTAGCTATGTTGTTAAGGAGTGCAGGTCTGCTATGTTAAATAGTGAGATGAATCTTTCCAGGCTGATGACTCATGCCCAATAGATTGAAGCAGATAAGATTAAGGAGAGGGATAGAATGAGAGAGAATAAAAGAGCTAGGTCCCAGCAGCATGGACAGGGTCAGACTAGATCACAGGAAGGGAATCGGCTTCAGTTTCAAAATCGTTCATCTACACCAACACCATCGTCAGCTAGTGATCTCGTACCTAGGGGTGGGCAGAAGTAAGGTAGCAGGTCATATGCAGCCAGGTCCTAGTACAGTGTTGGCAGTTTGCCAAATCATCCTCCATGTACTAACTATGGTAAAACCCACCCGAGTGAGTGTTGGGGTGAGAAAAAAGGTTGTTTCGGGTGTGGTGACTTGGGTCACAAACTTAGGGAGTGCCCGCATACCAGGTAAGGGCATCGTGATAATCGCCCTCAGACTCAGACTCAGACTGCTGGTGCTCCAGTTTACTTTCCTAGCCGCAACTCAGGGCGCCTCTTCTAGCACTATTGGTGGTCAGCACAATAATAGGTTCTATGCTTTGCCATCTCTCTAGGAGCAGGAGGACTCTCTCAATGTTGTTACTGGTATGCTCTGTATACTTCAGTTTGATGTCTATGTTTTGTTAGACCCTGGGTTTAGTTTTTCATATGTTACACCTCTGGTTGCTGTGAATTTTGAAATGAGTCCTGAAAATATTCTTGAGGCTATCTTAGTTTCTACCCCAGTGGGTGATTCGATTGTTTCCCAGAAAGTGTATAAAAAGTGTTCTATTATAGTCCTTCATAGATTTATGTTGGCTGATCTAATTGAGTTAGACATGGTGGATTTTGATGTTATTTTGGGTATGGACTGGCTTGATTCTTGTTGTGCCTCTATAGATTGTCGTACTCAAGTGGTCAAGTTTCAGTTTCTTGATGAACCTGTGTTTGAGTGGTCTGGGAGTTCTGTATCTCCCAAGAGTCATTTTATCTCATATATTAAAGCTAGAAAACTTGTTTCCAAGGGGTGCATTTATCATCTGGTTAGAGTCAAGGACACTAAGTCTGAGACTCCAACTCTCCAGTCAGTTAGCTTTGTCAATGTGTTTTCTGATGTCTTTTCGGAAGATCTCCTAGGGATACCTCCTGATAGAGAGATAGAGTTCGGGATTGATCTTCTTCCCGATACTCAGCCCATTTCTATTTTTCCTTGCTATATGGCACCTGTAGAACTTAAGGAGTTGAAAGAGCAACTCAAAGATCTATTAGATAAGGGTTTCATAAGGACCAGTGTTTCTCCTTAGGGTGCTCCTATGTTATTTGTGAGAAAGAAAGATAGTTCCCTACTTATGTGTATTGACTATCGCTAGTTGAATAAAGTCACTGTTAAAAATAAGTATCCTCTTCCTAGAATAGACGATTTGTTTGACCAATTACAAGGTGCAAGTTACTTCTCAAAGATAGACCTTCGATCTGGCTATCATCAACTCAAAGTTATAGTGTGCGACACCCCAAAAATAGCTTTCCGAACTTGCTATGGTCATTTTGAGTTTCTTGTTATGTCATTTGGGTTAACTAATGCCCCGGCAGCTTTCATGGACCTCATGAATCGAGTGTTCAGACCATATCTTGACATATTTGTTATCGTATTTATAGACGATATTTTGGTGTACTCCTGCAGTGAGAATGAACATGCAGATCATCTCTGAATTGTCTTGCAAACTCTTAGAAACCATTAATTTTTTGCCAAATTCAGCAAGTATGAGTTTTGGTTGAGGCCAGTTGCTTTTCTGGGTCATATCATTTATTCCGAGGGTATTAGAGTTGATCCCCAAAAGATAAAAGCTATTAGAAACTGGCCTAGACCTATCTCTTTGACTGACATCCGAAGTTTCTTGGTTCTAGCTGGCTATTACTGCCATTTTGTTGAAGGTTTCTCCTCTATAGTGTCTCCTATGACCCGATTGACCCAAAAGAAAGTGAAGTTCTTGTGGTCCGATTCTTGTGAGAAGAGTTTTCAGGAGTTGAAGACTCGACTGACTTCAGCCCCTGTTTTGACTTTGCTTGATGGTGTTGAGGGTTTTGTAATATATTGTGATGCTTCTAGAGTTGGTTTGGGTTGTGTATTGATGCAGAAGGGTAAGGTGATAGCTTATGCTTCTAGACAGTTGAAACCCCATGAGAAGAATTACCCTACAGTTGCTGTTGGGTTTGCTCTAAAAATCTGGAGACACTACTTGTATGGTGTTCACGTTGATGTTTTCCCTAATCATAAGAGTTTGCAATATGTATTTACACAGAGGGAGTTGAACCTTAGGCAGAGAAGGTGGTTAGAGCTATTGAAAGATTATGTTATGAGTGTGTTGTACCATTCGGGTAAGGCCAATGTAGTGGCAGATGCCCTAAGCAGGGTGTCTATGGGTAGTGTTTCACTTATTGAAGAGGGTAAGAAAGAGTTGGATCGTGATGTGCACCATTTGGATAGATAAGGGGTTAGGTTGTTTGACTCTGGTGAAGGTAGTATAGGGGTGCAGAGTAGTTCTGAATCCTCCTTGATTTCGGAAGTAAAGGAGAAGCAAAACTTAGATGCTAGTTTAGTCAGACAGAAAGAATCAGTCAAGGACCAAAAGGTAGAGGTTTTCTCCCAAGGGGGAGATGGTGTGTTGATATTGCAGGATAGATTATATGTTCCGAATGTTGATGATCTGAGATAGAGAATTATGGCTAAAGCGCATGGTGCGTGATATTCTATTTATCCTAGTGCCACCAAGATGTACCGCGACTTGCGGGAAATCTATTGGTGGAGTGGCATGAAGAAGGATATAGCAGTATTTATGGCTAAGTGTACGACATGCCAACAAGTTAAGGTAGAACACCAAAGACCTGGTGGTATGATGTAGGAGTTTGGTATTCCCACTTGGAAGTGGGAAGAGATAAACATGGATTTTGTGACTGGTATACCTCATTCCCAACGCCATCATGATTCTATTTGGGTTGTTATGGATAGATTGACTAAGTCTGCACACTTCTTGCCTATGCATACTTCTTATACTTCTGAGGATTACGCTAGATTGTACATCCGAGAATTTGTCAGATTACATGGAGTTCCCTTGTCCATCATTTCAGATAGGGGTACTCAGTTCACTTCGCAGTTTCGGAGAGCTTTTCAGAAGGGTCTTGGTACCCAAGTGCATTTGAGTTCTGCTTTCCATCCGTAGACAGATGGTCAGGTTGAGAGGACCATCCAGACCTTAGAGGATATATTGAGAACGTGTTCTCTTAACTTTAAAGGGAGTTGGGATGAGCATTTATCGTTGATAGAGTTTGCTTACAATAACAGTTTTCACTCTAGCATTGGCATGGCTCCATTTGAGGCTTTTTATAGGAGGAAATGTAGGTCACCCATAGGTTGGTTTGAAGTTGGTGAAGCTGTCGTGAGTGGTCCTGATTCGGTCTTTAAGACTATGGAAAAAGTCAAAGTGATTAGAGAAAGATTAAAAACCACACAGAGTTGTCAGAAGCCATATGCTGATGTGAGGAGAAGAGACCTTGAATTTGAAGTTGGTGACTTGGTGTATTTGAAGATTTCACCCATGAAGGGAGTGAAGAGATTCGGGAAGAAGGGGAAACTTAGTCCCCGTTATGTTGGCCCCCACAGAATTCTTAGCCGTGTTGGTAAGATAGCGTGTGAGGTTGAGTTGCCTTCAGAGTTATCTTCCATTTACTTTGTCTTCCATGTCTCCATGCTTAGGAAACACGTTGGTGATTATGTTGTTGTAGATCCTTAAGAAAACCCTGATGTGCAAGATAGTCTTTCTTTTGAGGAAGTTCCTGTTGAGATTTTAGATCACCAAGTCTGAAGACTAAGGAACAAAGAAGTTCCCTTGGTCAAGGTGTTGTGGCAAAACCAATCTGTTGAAGGTGCAACTTGGGAAACCAAGACGGATATGAGATCTAAGTATCCGCACCTATTTTCCGCAAGCCCCGATCAAGCTAAAGGTACCATTCTGCTCTAAATCATTCCTTTTCTATGCAGAGTTGCAGTAGTTCAGCAGTTATTTTATACTATTCAGCTATGATTTCATGAGTCATGCTCTCCTTGTTGTGTCCGAAATGTAGAATGAAGTAGAGGCAAGATTAGCAAGTTGCTTTAGTTGTGTACCCTTTGTTTTCTCTTTACTCTTAGTATACCCAGTGTCATTCGAGGACAAATGTTCCCAAGGGGGAGATATTGTAATGCCCCACACTTTCCTAGGCTAGAAAGTGAACCGTTGTTCATACATGTGAAACCCCCAATTCTGTAAGCCATAATTGGGCACATGAATTACCAAGAGTACCCTAGTTATAAGAGATCATTTAATGTGTTAAGTGTGGTTATATAAGTCACTTAAGGTAGTACAAGTTAAGAGTTTCGAAATCCATCAAGTTTTAGTGTTTGAATTCGCAAGGATCATCTTTGAATGAGAAGAACTTGATAAATATGTGGAATTTCTGCATATTTATACCCACCAACTTCTAGAGAATCGAATTATCTTTCCAACGATACCAATTTTATCAAAATCTGACACCCGAACAAGGAGTTATGGCTTTGCGAAGTAGAGTGCATTGTCTAACCAATCACACATGGCTACTGGAATATGTGTGCGATAAGCAATGCGGCGCATACCTAAATGTGTGCGATAAGCAATGCGGCGCATACTTAAATGTGTGCGATAAGCAATGCGGTGCATATGTAAATGTATGCGATAAGTAATGCGGCGCACACTTGGTGTTTTAGGTAGTAAAAACACTCCGTTTTGAGTTATTTTGAGGGCAATTAACTCTTTTGGCACTCCTTACACACCCCTAAACTTAACCTTATGAATTTAATAGAATCTAAACACATCATAACCCTATTATCAATCTAAGTTCATCATCCAAGAGAACTAAAAGAGAGAAACAACTAGGGTTGCACAATCAACATTGAGGGTCTAATCTTTCAACGAATCTTTTACCATAAAGGTATGTGGGGTTTTCAACAAGAACATTCTTTCGTTCTTGTGCGAAAAAATGTGTTATTTTATGAAGATACATGATTTTACTTGTTTAATTATGAATTTGAGATGGAAACTATTATCCTATATTCTTGTTCAAGAAACTATGATAGTTTTGTGATGTCTTAAAGATAAATTCCTTGAGTTTTGATGTTAATATCATGTTTCAAGTTGAATTTCCATATTTTCATATGAGTTATACTTATTTTCTATATAAAGTATGAATCTTGAAATGTTTTGCTCAAGTGTTGATATATGGGATTTAAACCCTCTTTGAGATTATGATCTATGGTGAAGTAATGTGTTATACCCACCTTGATATTTGAATGATTTGACCTTTTGGTCTTGAAAGAGTTATTTTTGAACTCGAATGAGAAAAGAAATCCATATGTTGATTTATTATGAAAAAGGGGTAGCATGATGGCTTCCAATATGAATTGTTGAATTGCGTTGTTGTGTATTTTCTTTTAAAATAATCTGAGCTCAGTCCGGGAGTAGTCTTTAGCACCGAGTGGGAGGTATAGCTGTGATTGGAACTTTCCTAGAACTACGTGCCCCTGTAGGATGTGAGCCAAAGGCTGATTGATATAGTGATCACTAGTGAGCAAAATATTAAGGTCCTACTCCGATGGCAAAGACAGGACAGCTCTCCCCAATGTGGGTAGGATGTTGGAATCCATGTAGCTAACATGGATTATGTTGGTTGTAAGAGACTCCCAGTGTGTGTGTATTCTTTTGATTGAGATGAATAATGTAATAGTTTGAAAATGTGAGTTGAGAAAGTTATCATTTTTGAAGAATTTGATGAATATTTCTATATCTTAAAGAGAATTGTTATGAAAGCTACTCGTTTTGATGACTTGAAAATGATTATGAATGTTATTGGGATTTACTATGATGACTCACATGTTTTCACCGATTTGTTTACTCTATGGTGATTATGATGATTTTATTTCGAGCTATGTGATTCTCTTATTACAGCATGCATATTTTCCTATGAATATTTGTGATATAGGACTTTTATGAAAACTTGCATACACCCTTATATACTCGGTCCATATTCCATGATATTGACCCATGTATTCGTACGTGGGCTACATTTTCCCTATAATGTAGGCCTAGGTACTCATTCCCAGGCTTGATGTGATTCTTCGAGCACATTGGTCTACATTTTCTGCAGTGTTGAGTCCTTATGGTTTGAGGATTGGTTATTTTAGATTTCACTTTTTTATTTTAAGTTATCATTTTATTTCCTGATGTTAGGGTCAGTTGGGGTCTGTCCCAATGGCTCAGTGTTATACAGTTTAGTAGAGACTTGTCATACTAGATGGTTAGATTGATCAGTCTTGTGGAGAGGTCATATTTTGTTACTTTCTGCATCTCTTTCGTCTTGAATTATGATATTATGGAGATTATCTTTATGTTTGATAATAGTAATCCTGTCGATGAGTGTTGAATGGTATGAAACCGGCTCAAAGGGTTAGCTTGGGGCTACTTGTAGCCTTAAGCACCGTGTGACGCTTTGGGACCCATTTTTGGGGCGTTACAAACTGGCTTGGGCCAATAAAGAATATCTTCTAAGAAATTCCGAAGCCATTCTGCTTTTTCACCAACTTTATCCAATGCGATAAATTCAGATTTTATTGTAGAGCGACCAATACAAGTTTGTTTGGATGATTTCCAAGAGACTGGTCCTCCATCGATATTAAATACATATCCACTTATGGATTTTACTTCGTTCGATCCGGTGATCCAATTTGCATCACTATATCATTCAAGTACCATAGGATATTTATTATAATGCAAAGCATAGTTTTGAGTGTATTTAAGATACCTAAAACTCGTTTTATTGCCATCCAGTGAGTTTTGTTGGGATTACTCATGTACCGACTCAATTTACTAATAACACATGCTATGTCTGATCGTGTACAGTTCATTATATACATTAAACATCCAAATATTCTTGTGTACTCCAATTGTGAGTCATTTTCACCTTCATTCTTTCGAAGTGCAAAGTTCACATCCAATGGAGTCTTGGCAATACCGAATTCCATATACTTGAACTTGTCAAGTACTTTTTCGATATAATGAGACTGTGAAAATACTAACCCTTGTGGAGTTCAATGGATTCTTATACCTAAGATAACATCTGGAACTCCAAGGTCTTTCATATCAAACTTGCTCTCGAACATTCGCTTGGTTGCATTTATGTCAGAAATGTCTCTGCTGATGATCAACATATCATCCATATATAAGCAAACAATGACTTGGTGATTTGGAGTGTCTCTGATATGTACACATTTATCGCATTCATTTATCTTGAACCCGTTTGCCAACATGGTTTGTTCAAACTTTGCATTCCATTATTTAGGTGCACGCTTTAGTCGATACAACGACTTAATAAGTCTACACACCTTATTTCCCTATCCTGGAACTACAAAACCCTCAGGTTTTTCCATGTATATTTCTTCCTCCAATTCTCCATTTAGAAAAGTAGTTTTCACATCTATTTGATGGATTTGAAGATTATATACCGTCGCTAAGGTAATTAACATTCGAATTGACGTTATCCTTGTTACTGGAGAGTATGTATCAAAGTAATCATGTCCTTCTTTTTGTTTAAAGCCTTTTACTACAAGTCTTGCCTTTTATTTGTCAATAGCGCCATACACATTCACTTTCCTTTTGAAGATCCATTTAGAACCTAAAGGTTTATTTTCGGGAGGAAGATCAACCAATTCTCATGTATGGTTTCTTAAGATTGAATCAATCTAACTATTGACTGCCTTTTTCTAAAAGGATGAATCCAAAGATGCCATCGCTTTCTTAAATATTTGAGGCTCATTTTCTAAGATAAATGTTACAAAATCTGATCCAAATGATGTAGATGTTCTTTGACGTGTACTACGTCTTGGATTTTCTTCATTATGTTCATTCTCAATTGGTTCATCACGAGGTCGTTTAAACCACCCACTAGACTGTTCATGTCTAGTTTTATACGGATAAATATTTTCATAGAATTCAGCATTATCAGATTCAATTACCATATTTTTATTAATATCTAGATTTTTTGTTTTATGAACCAAAAATTGACAAGCCTTACTACTTTTAGCATATCCTATGAATACTCCATCCATCGTCTTAGGTCCTATCTTAACCTTTTTAGGCACAGGAACTTAGACCTTTGCTAGACACACCCATACTTTGGAATATTTTAAGTTGGGTTTTCTTCCATTCCACCTTTCATAAGGAATTGATTGTGTCTTACTATGGGGAATTCTATTGAGTATACGGTTGGAAGTAAGGATAGCCTCCCCCAACAAGTTTTACGGTAAACCACAACTTATAAGTAAGGCATTCATCATTTGCTTCAAAGTTTGGTTTTTCCTTTCCACATTTCCACTTCTTATCATTTTGATCTTTTTGTCTAACTGATTTTCAACTTCAGTTTTATATTGCCTAAACGCATCTATTGCTTCATCCTTGCTATTTAGCAAGTAGACATAACAATATCTAGTGCAATCATCAATAAAAGTTATGAAATACTTTTTCCCACCATGTGATAGTGTTGACTTCATATCACAAATGTCAGTGTGTATTAAGTCTAAGGGATTGAAATTCCTTTCAATGGACTTAGAAGGATGCTTTGCATACTTCGATTCAATACACGTTTGACACTTTGTTTTATTGCACTCAAAGTTTGACAAAACTTCTAAGTTAATCAGTTTTCGTAACGTTTTGTGATTAACATGGCCTAAATGTTCAAGCCATAAATCATAAGACTCAAGCAAAAAGAAGAATTCAAACTTCTAATTATTTCAACAATTATTACATTCATCTTATAAAGGCCTTCGGTCAGATAGCCTTTTCCTACATATATTTCTCCTTTGCTAATTACAATTTTTCCAGAAACGGTTACACATTTGAATACGTTCTTGTGTAGAAGTGAAACAAAAATTAAATTCCTACTTAACTCCAAAAAATATAAGACATTGTTAAGTGTCAAGACCTTTTCGGAAGTCATCTTTAAGAAAATTTTTCTATTCCTTCTACCTTAGCCGTAGCAGAGTTAGCCATGTAGACATTTCTTCTACTTTATTTAGAGCGAATGACGAAAACAACTCCTTGTTGTCACATACATGGAGGGTGGCACCAGAATCCATTCACCATTTGTGAGGATTCCCCTTTAAGTTGCATTCTGAGAACATAGCACACAGATCATCGCATTCTTTGTTGGATTCAATCATATTTGCTTAATCCTTCTTCTTGGATTTTTTCAGGGTACGACAATCTGTGGACTTATGGCCAATCTTGCCATAGTTGAAGCATTTTCCCTTGAACTTATTCTTGGGTTGATTGCTTCCTTGTTTAGCTTTCTTCCTTTTCTTGGAATTGTTTTGGTCATCTTCTACAATATGTGCTCCATTAATTGTAGAATTCCCCTTTGACCTTTTTTTGGCAGCTTTATTATCCTCTTCAATACGAAGTCAAACAATGAGATCTTCAACTGTCATCTCCTTGCATTTTTGCTTTTAGTAGTTTTTGAAGTTTTTCCACAAAGGGGGTAGCTTCTCAACTATCGTTGCTACTTGAAAAGCATCATTCACAATTAAACCTGCAAAACAGTTTATGTGAGTATTAAGAACATTTTTAATTTGTTCAACTATGGTATTTTTCAAAGATATACCTTCTGCTAGGAGATCATGTATGATGACTTACAACTCCTATACTTGAGAGACAACAAATTTGCTATCTATCATTTTGAAGTCTAGGAACTGTGCAACATGGAATTTCTTAATTCCCGCTTCCTCCGTCTTATATTTTCATTCAAGTGCCCCCCATAGTTCCTTTGATGTCTTGGTTCCACTATAAACATTGTAGAGGTCATCTTGGAGACCACTTAGAATATAATTCCTACAAAGAAAGTTCGTATGTTTCCAAGTTTCTATAAAAACGAAGCTGTCTTTGTCCGAGGTTCCCTCGGTCACCTCAAGAGCATCTTCGCTAGTGAACCCTTGCAGACATAAAGTAGTGAGGTAAAAGAATATCTTTTGCTGCCACCGCTTGAAGTCAATGCTCAAAAATTTTCCGGGCTTCTCCGCTTGTGCCATTGTTGGTGGAGCATTTGTGATATTAGATGTGGCAATATTAGTTGCCCCCACACACATTGTCGTATCCATCATTTGACTTTTGTTAGTCATCTTTCATGTCAACACAAGACAGAAAAATTTAGTATTTTCAAAATACTACTTATAAAGTTAAATAACTTTTCAACTTTTTCTTCTTGTTTCTAATAAACGATGAAGTTTTTATAACTTCAAATCGTCAACCGAGTGAACTTTAACTTGTGATGAAGATTTTATGTCTTCTAGTCACTAGTTAAATTCAAGCGGAGTAGAAACCTTAAATCTTTAATCTCTAAAAACAAGTTATACAGATTCTGTAAAATTAATTTATTTCCTTAAGATTGTTATTTTCTTTTATACTTCGGGTACACATAATCAATATATGCAGAACAATAACTTCAAGTAGAGTTCAAGTAAAAAAAAGAACATAATGAAGTACATCAAATACCCTCAACACAAGATCAAAATGACCTTTCTAAGAGGTGTATTTTATTCTTTTAGAAATTAAGATGAAACAGAAAATAGCCATGTCATCCGAATTCAAGGAGTTTCCTTAAGGAAATAATTCCCCTCACTGTACCTGATGTTGTGGAATTTTTCCTCCCAGGATAAAATGGCTAAACAGACCAACTATGGCGGTACCTCAAATGGTTGGAATATCTTCGAATGCACAAAACGTTTTGATTGATCATATAGAGTAATTTGGAAGACTCGAAGTAATTTTGTATTCTGAAATTTTTGTACCAAAACACATGGAAGAAAGCAGGTTTTTATAGCCATAACATTCCTCTTCTGAACAGAGGCAATGGTTTACCTCAAAGGTTGCACCTTTTCTGTAAATTCATGTCTGTTCATCCAGGAGTGCGTTTGTTCCAAAACAGTCATGTCGTTTCATGCAAACCAGTGTGTTTGTTCCGAAATAGTCATATCAGTTGATGAAACATTGTGTCATTTTCAGAAGGGTTGCATCCTTATGAAACTAAATATCAGTTCAAAACATTTCTTATTCAAACCATTGCATCTATTACTGTTTCACTATTACTACATGCTGCATGTATTTAAATGGAGCTCCAAAACTCTGCAGTAAAAATTTACTGCATTTTCCTTGGCATTCTTCAAAATTCAAATAATGTTTTTCAAAAAAGATAGATCTCATATATCGATCATTTGAAAAATCCAAATTTGAATCCGAATCCAAATCTGAAGCTGAGCCGAGCAAGCGACAACGACGACGGTGTGAGAAATCTCTTATTCCTTGCATCACTTATTCATGTGGGAGTGTGTTTCACAATATAAACACTTTAAAGCTTTTTTGTCCCACTAATGTGGGAGAATTTATTGAGCTTTCCTATTTTCGAGTACACTTTTCGTATTGGTGTGATCTTAATTTTTCTCTTCCACTTGGTTTTTCTCCATTTTCCATTCAAAGTTCTCATTTACTATGAACCCAACAATCCACCACATGAATGGGGAATGACTATTTTTCATAAAAGTTTTATGGACAAGTATGTGATCATCAAATAAAGACTGATTGTATCTAGATAAGTGGGTTTCCCTTTGAACTTTTTGTAGTGAACATGCATCGGATGCACTCGGGTAATTGGTACATTTGATATCTTTGAACCATCGAGCTTTAATGTACACCTAGACAATACATGTCACACAACCAGCCTTCTAACATTTATGGTTCTCATGGTTTTTTTCTTTTCAGTCATGAACACGTCCCGATTTCATGAGATCTTAGAGAATAGGCCTTTACTAGCATTCTCTTTGAAGCGGCTTCCACATCGCCCTTACATAGGTGATTTCTAAACGTTCAATCCTGTATCTTAAAACTGTTTGGTCAAATCTACCAAATTTAGATAATCATTAAAAGACTTTTAACCTTAAGTCTTATCCTTGTTTTTACTATGCATTGTCTACATCATGAGAATGGGTTGGGTAACTGACAATGTTGAACCTGCTAGACACAACTTTGTTTGATCTCCTTGAACCTAGCACTTGGGATCTCCAGTCTGCTAGGTAAAGTTACCGCCGTGCTAACTTGTCCTAGGCCTTAAACCCATTCCCTTGGATGTCCGTTCAACTCCTTCTCTAGATGGACCTTTTGTAAGTGGATTCGACATATTATCTTTTGACTTTAAATAATTTACAGTTATAATTCCCTAGAGAGAAGTTCTCTAATAGAATTGTATCTTCGTTGTATGTGACGAGACTTACCGTTGTACATCATGCTCCCTGCCCTACCTATTACCGCTTGGCTATCACAGTGTATACATACTGGTTCCACTGGCTTGGGCCAATAACGAATATCTTCTAAGAAATTTCGAAGCCATTCTGCTTCTTCACCAGCTTTATCCAATGTGATAGATTTAGATTCCATTGTAGAGCGAGCAATAAAAGTCTGTTTGGATAATTTCCAAGAGATTACTCCTCCACCGATAGTAAATACATACCCACTTGTGAATTTTACTTCGTTTGATCCGATGATCCAATTGGCATCACTATATCCTTCAAGCACTGCAGGATATTTATTATAATGCAAAGGATAATTTTGAGTGTATTTAAGATACCCCAAAACTTGTTTCATTGCCATCCAGTGAGTTTTGTTGGGATTACTCATGTACCGACTCAATTTACTAATAGTACATGCTATGTCTAGTTGTGTACAGTTCATTATATACATTAAACATCCCAATAATCTTGCGTACTCCAATTGTGAGTCACTTTCACCTTCATTCTTTCGAAGTACAAATTTCACATCCAATGGAGTCTTAGCGATACTGAGTTCCTTATACTTGAACTTGTTAAGTACTTATTAGATTTAATGAGACTGTGACAATGCAAACCCTTGTGGAGTTCGATGGATTCATATACCTAAGATCACATCTGGAACTCCAAGGTCCTTCATATAAAACTTGCTCTCGAGCATTCATTTGGTTGTATTTATGTTAGAAATGTCTCTGCTGATGATCAACATATCATCCACATATAAGCAAACAATGACTTGGTGATTTGGAGTGTCTTAAATATATACACATTTATCACATTCATTTATCTTGAACCCGTTTGCCAACATGGTTTGGTCAAACTTCGCATGCCATTTTTTAGGTGCTTGCTTTAGTCCATACAACGACTTAATAAGTCTACACACCTTATTTTTGTTTCCTAAAACCACAAAAACCTCAGGTTGTTCCATGTATATTTCTTCCTGCAATTCTCCATTTACAAAAGTGGTTTTCACATCTATTTGATGGATTTGAAGATCATATACCACTGCTAAGGCAATTAACATTCGAATTGATGTTATCCTTATTACTGGCGAGTATGTATCAAAGTAATCAAGGCCTTCTTTTTGTTTGAAGCCTTTTACTACAAGTCTTTCCTTGTATTTGTCAATAGTACCATCCGCTTTCATTTTCCTTTTGAAGATCCATTTAGAATCTAAAGGTTTATTTTCGGGAGGAATATCAACCAATTCCCATGTATGTTTTATTAAGATTGAATCACTGTCACTATTGACCTCCTCTTTCTAAAAGGATGAATTTAAAGATGCCATCACTTCCTTAAATGTTTGAGACTCATTTTCTAAGAGAAATGTTACAAAAGCCGATCCAAATGATGTAGACATTCTTTGACGTGTACAACGTCTTGGATTTTCTTCATTATATTCATTCTCAATTGGTTCATCACGAGGTCGTTTAAACCCCCCACTAGACTGTTCATGTCTAGTTTTATACGGATAAATATTTTCAAAGAATTCAGCATTGTTTGATTCAATTACCGTATTTTCATTAATATCCGGATGTTAGAATTTATGAACCAAAAATTGACATGCCTTACTGCTTTTAGCATATCCTATGAATACAGTCCGCCATCTTAGGTCCTATCTTAACCCTTTTAGGCACAGGAACTTGGACCTTTGCTAGACACCCCCAGACATTGAAATATTTCAAGTTGGGTTTTCTTCCTTTCTACTATTCATAAGGAATTGATTGTGTCTTACCATGGGGAACTATATTGAGTATACGGTTAGCCGTAAGGATAGCCTCCCCCAATAAGTTTTGCGGTAAACCAGAACTTATAAGTAAGGTATTCATCATTTCCTTCAATGTGTGGTTTTTTCTTTCTGCAATTCCATTAGATTGAGGTTAATATGGGGCCGTAGTTTGATGGATTATTCCATTCTCTACACATATTTGCGCAAAGGGAGATTCATATTCTCCACCCCTACCACTTCTTATCATTTTGATCTATTTGTCTAACTGATTTTCAACTTCAGTTTTATATTGCCTAAACGCATCTATTGCTTCATCCTTAATATTTAGAAAGTAGACATAACAATATCTAGTGTAATTGTCAGTAAAAGTTATGAAATACTTTTTTCCACCACGTGATGGTGTTGACTTCATATTACAAATGTCACTGTGTATTAATTGTAAGGGATTGGAATTCCTTTCAGCGAACTTGTAAGGATGCTTT
Source organism: Capsicum annuum (assembly GCF_002878395.1). Taxonomy (NCBI): domain Eukaryota; kingdom Viridiplantae; phylum Streptophyta; class Magnoliopsida; order Solanales; family Solanaceae; genus Capsicum; species Capsicum annuum. Next base: position 2,527,706 of record NW_025858245.1, read on the forward strand.
GCATATTTTTATTCCACACACGTTTGACACTTTGATTTATTGCACTCAGAGCTTGGCAAAACTTCTTAGTTAATCAATTTTTGTAATGTTTTGTAATTAACATGTCCTTAACGTTCATGCCATAAATCATAAGACTCAAGCATATAAGAAGAAGTCAAACTTCTATTTCTTTCAACAGCCATTACATTCATCTTATAAAGGCCTTCGATCAGATAGCCTTTTCCTACATATATTTCTCTTTTACTAATTACAATTTTTCGAGAATCGGTTACACATTTGAATCCGTTCTTGTCAAGAAGTGTAACAGAAATTAAATTCCTACCTAACTCCAGAACATACAAGACATTGTTAAGTGTCAAGACCTTTCCAGAAGTCATCTATAAGAAAATTTTTCCTGTTCCTTCTACCTTAGCCGTAGTGGAGATAGCTATGTAGATCATTTCTTCTACTTAAGCCAGAGCGAATGACAAAAAAAACTCCTTGTTGGCACATACATGGCGGGTGGCATCAGAATCCATCCACCATTCACGAGGATTCCCCGTTAAGTTGCATTCTGAGAACATAGCACACAGATCGTCGCATTCTTTGTTGGATTCAATCATATTTTCTTGATCCTTCTTCTTGAATTTATTTAGGGAACGATAATCTGTGGACTTGTGGCCAATGTTGCCACAGTTGAAGCATTTTTCTTTGAACTTTTTTTTAGGTTGATTGCTTCCTTGTTCAGCTTTCTTCCTTTTCTTGGAATTGTTTTGGTCATCTTCTACAATATGTGCTCCATTAATTGTAGAATTCCCCTTTGACCTTCTTTCGACGGCTTTATTATCCTCTTCAATACGAAGTCAGACAATGAGATCTTCAGTAGTCATCTTCTTGCATTTTTGCTTTTAGTAGTTTTTGAAGTTTTTCCACAAAGGGGGTAGCTTCTCAACTATCGTTGCTACTTGAAAAGCATCATTCACAATTAAACCTGCAAAATAGTTTATGTGAGTATTAAGAACATTTTTAATTTGTTCATCTAAGGTATTTTTCAAAGATATACCTTGTGCTAGGAGATCATGTATGATGACTTGCAACTCATGTCCTTGAGAGACAACAGATTTGCTAGCTATCATTTTGAAGTCCAGGATCCGTCCAATAAGGAATTTCTTAATTCCCACATCCTTCGTCTTATATTTTCGTTCAAGTTCCCCCCAAAGTTTCTTTGATGTCTTGGTTCCACTATAAATATTGTAGAGGTCGTCTTGGAGACCACTCAGAATATAATTCCTGCAAAGGAAGTCCAAATGTTTCCAAGCTTCTACAATAACGAAGCGGTCTTTGTCTGAAGCTCCCTCGGGCTCCTCAAGAGCGTATTCACTAGTGAACCGTTGCAAATATAAAGTGGGGAGGTAAAAGAACATCTTTTGCTGCCACCGCTTAACGTAAATGCCCAAAAATTTTTCGGGCTTCTCCGCCGGTGCCATTGTTGGTGGAGCATTTGTGCGACTTGATGTGGCAATATTAGTTGTCCCCACAGACATTGTCATATCCATCATTTGGCTTTCGTTAGTCATCTTTCCTTCCAACACAAGACAGAAAAATTTAGTATTTTCAGAATATTACTTACAAAGTTAAATAATTTTTTAACTTTTCTTTTTGTTTCTAATAAATGATGAAGTTTTTATAACTTCAAATCATCAACGGAGTGAACTTTAACTTGTGATGAAGATTTTATGTTTTCTAATCACTGGTTAAATTCAAGCGGAGTAGAAAGCTTAAAGCTTAAATCTCTAAAAATAAGTTATACAGATTCTGTAAAATAAATTTATTTCCTTAAGATTGTTATTTTTATTTGTACTTCGGGGACACAGAATCAGTATATGCAGAACAATAACTACAAGTAGAGTTCAAGTATAATCAAGAACACAATGAAGTATATCAAATACCCTCAACACAAGATCAAAATGACCTTTCCAAGAGGTGTATTTTATTCTTTCAGAAATTAAGATGAAACAGAAAATAGCCAAGTCGTCTGAATTCACGGAGTTTTCTGAAGGAAATAATTCCTCTCACTTTACACGAGGTTGTGGAATTTTTCCTCCCAGGATAAAATGGCTAAACAGACCAACTGTAGCGGTACCTCAAATGGTTGGAATATCTTCGAACGCACAGAATATTTTGATTGATCACACAGAGTAATTTGGAAGACAAGAAGTAATTTTGTATTCTAAATTTTTGTACCAAAACCTGTGGAAGAATGCAGTTTTTTATAGCCATAACATGCCTCTTCTGAAAAGAGGCAATAGTTCACTTCAAAGATTGCACCTTTTTTGTAAATTCATGTCTGTTCATCAAGGAGTGTGTTTGTTCCGAAATAGTCATGTCATTTCATGCGAACCAGTGTGTTTGTTCCGAAACAGTCATGTCAGTTCACGAAACATTGTGTCATTTTCAGAAGGGTTGCGTCCTTCTGAAACCATTGCATCTGTTACTGTTTCACTGTTACTGCATGCTACATGTATATAAATGGAGTTTCAAAACTCTACAGTAAAAATTTACTGCATTTTTCCTTGGCATTCTTTGGAATTCAAATTAAGTTTGTCCAAAAAGATAGATCTCATCGATCATTTTCCAAATCCAAATCCGAAGCCGAGCGAGAGACGACGACGATGGCGCGAGGCATCTCTTATTCCTTGCCTCACTTATCCATGTGGGAGTGTGTTTCACAATATAAATACTTTAAAGATTCTTTCTCCCACTAATATGGAAGAATTTAGTATGCTTTCCTATTTTTGAGTACACTTTCCATATTGGTGTGATCTCAATTTTTCTCTTCCACTTAGTTTTTCTTCATTTTTCATTCACACTTCTCATTTACTATGAACCCAACAATTTGTATTACAACCAACGGAATAATGATTTACAATCACTTGGGCAACAATGATGAATGAATCTTTCTGCACCTCAAGCTTCCGACCCAAGGAGATCTCAAAAAGCAATCTTGTCGATGATATGACCGCTAGCAATGCCATTCTCTATGGATCTAGAGAGCACCCTGACCATATTGTTGTGATTAAGGTAATAATACCATACAAGAAAGTCAAAGTATTAATGTACATAAAAAACATATTAATTGCTCATAATTAATATTCTATTTGGGATTTCAATACGTTTCATATGTTGGAGAAAGCTAGAGGACAATGAATAATAAATACACAATCAGGGATCGATTTCATGGGAGGAAAGAGAACCATAGTTATGCATAACACTTGTGAGGACTCTCTCTTGACAACTCCAATTATGCACAACACTCAGCACAATCGCATTCATCACAATATTTTGTATATATTTTGCTTTTTTTGTATCATATGATAATGGAATATCTAACTTTTGTTCTTTATTTTTTTTATTTCAGGCTCTCTGCTGTTTGTTTGGAGGTAATTATTTTCACGAAATATTGAAAAAGCATTTGTTGTTCATCAACTAAAAAATCTTGAAGCAAAGGTTTAATTTTTTTCCTACCAAAATTGTTGATTTCTTTTACAATATTTTTCATCTTGAGTGGTCACTCTTTGTTGCCCATATATAGAACGTAAATGTGAAAGAAGCTTAAAAAAAATAACACTAAACAAAGTTGTTGAAGAAGACTTGAAAACAAATAAAGCTCGATCTGAAAACAAATAAAGATGGAGATACGACAAAGCTGATGAAAAAAATCTTAAAATTGTAACGCCTTTTATAAAAGCATTTTAAAATAGAAAAATATTATTGTGAGCTGTTAATTAGTTTATTGTTTAGGTGAATGGTTTAGTTATTTATTTTGTTCCTAGCAGATGAACTACTTGCAGAGAACAAAAAGGCCTCCTTAAGTCTTTCCCTTGAAGAACCTATAACCAAATTTTTAATTATGTCTTTGTTCTTTTTAATTAAATTACAAAAAAAAAGATCATTGTAGAAGTAATAACTTTTCTTTTCGTGTTTTTCTATAACTCCTCCAGCATGAAATGTCATAAAACTGCCAAGAAGTCTCAAATGTATTGCTACCTTTTGAATCAAGAAAAGTGAGGCTTACAACTTACAAAATATTGAAACGATGTTTTATTAATTATGTTTATTCAGTCTTTTAATTACACCTACATTAAATTTGTTGACTTTGCAAGCAAAGATCTTCAAGTAATGCCGATCTTTCATAATTTCAGTTGCCGCTAAATCATGGGTGTTCTATAGTATATACATTGTCAGAAGCAAATTCAACATGGGATAATGAAAAATAACATCTCAAATATTGTGAAGAAGGGGTAGAAATTGAATAACGTACACAAGGGTGGCTCAAGGATAAAGCTAGTAAAGTGTTTTACAAGAGTTGATTTTACATTTTAATTTGAAATGTAAAAAGTTGGCTACTTTTACATAAAATACAATAAATGATGCCTAAGACTACTTTTATGCTTTCTAGTTTGATTCCTAATGAAATATTTCAACATTATATGGATTTCAACTTCTACTTTTCATTGTCTTTATGATATCTTTTTGATGATTTTATTCAGTAGTATAATGTGTATATATATAAGTCCATACGCGAGTTTCATCCAATACATACGTTTGAGCGTCATCTGTACAATATACAGTACTACTTAAATGACATCATATACAGGTGTTATGTAAGTGTCCAGAGAGAACGTGTTTCTCCTATTATTGTTCATCATAGCATGACTATAATGGCAGTCATGGTATATATTCTTCTTTAGGGTACATTTAGTTCATGGTATATAGGTATCAAATTCAGCACATATATAAGTATAAAAATTAATACACACTTATGCCAAAAGAAAACAATATCAACATTCTAATAAAAAATAAAAGTTTTCAAAATTATATAATCATCAATATGAATCAATATAGATTCTTCAAAAAATAGAAATGAAAACTAAGCAAGTGTATCCCATTAAAAACACCAGGTAAACATTTCCAACAGTATATCAAAAATTTCAAAATATGTCAACAACTACACTTGCAAGTTATCTTGAACTATTGCTGCTTTAGAAGATTTATTTTTCTTTTTCAGTCTTCCAGTAGATTCATCGTCGCTGATTGCACATTGCCTTTATTTTTTCCTTCCATATTGCCACAGTAATACACCATATCGGCTCCGTATGCTATCAATATCATCTATACTTCCAGGAATTTGAGCGCTTTCGATCATGTACTCTGGAAAAGCAGCTACAAAAACACAACAGTCTCTGGAACATATTCCTAAATGAGTATAATAACAAAAAAAAAAGTGAAAGACTAGCAAAAAAATGAACTTTTTAGTACCAATTTACGTGTTCTTTTGAATGGGTAATCCGTCAACCATCCGAATATCAAAAGAGTCAGCAGCTACAATTCCATCACTTCTTTTGTCCCAAAAATCAATAGAAGAAAGGAAGTATGGTATTAATTTTGAATATACTGAAACAACTTTCTCAGCAATACGTCTATGCCGTGCACCACACATTGAATCATAAACATAAATACATTGGTCTTTAAAAGACAGACGAGCCAAAATCTACTGAAATTTTTTAGAAATATTTATCAGGAATAAAACATTATCAACAGAATACCACATCACATTACACCTCATAACAAATTCTAGGATATACTCAATAATTTCATTGTCCTCTTTAATAACCGCAACATCTTTCCTCTTACCCAAAAACTTTGTATACAAACTTTGTATCAAGCAATTAAACCAACAATCTGTTGTTGTGAATGAACTTCCACAATCCAAAAGACTGTACTCGCAACATCTTTCCTCTTACCCAAAAACTTTGTATACAAACTTTGTATCAAGCAATTAAACCAACAATCTGTTGTTGTGAATGAACTTCCACAATCAAAAAGACTGTACTTTAATTTCTTCCGTAAGTAGTAAAAAAATACATCAATATGCTCAAAAGTAAAAATAGAAGATATTTTAATAAACTACACTACATTGTCAGAATCAATAAGGAATGTTTCAATACTACTATACTAGCAAATCATGATGGATAATAGACTTACTGAAACAGTTAAAGGTACTCCTGCATATTCAAGAGTGTAGAATTATTCTTTTATTTTAATCATGACAACACCAAAGTCAATAGCATTTGATAGATTTTTAACAAATTCTGAATAAACATGACTATAACAAAAGCATGAAACAACGTATTAGTTATGACACAAAAATGATAAAAATTTAAGCTACAAAAATATGGAAAGAAAATACTTACTTTGAAATAAGTCGTAATGATTTATCAACAAACCTGCTAAATGAAGACAACAACTTTATATCAAGAAATGGCTCCGTAATACTTATGGTAAATAAATGTTTGATACTGAATATGTGTTTTCTTGAATGTACTTTATCGATGCACTTAGTTGGTTGACCTTGAATGTTGCTACAACTAGAATCAAACTTGGACACGTATGGTGATTCACATATTGCAGCTAGTTTTCTTATTCTGCGAGAGACAACCGGTGTGTCATCCAAGATGATAGTAGATTTATCACCTACAGAAGTATCATCAATATTTTTTCTTACACTACAGACATCAACAAGAACTTCTGTATTAATCTTTAATGCAATATTGTCACACATAATATTTGTAGCCTCCAATGCAATACTTTTACAACCTAAATCTGTATCAATCTTTTCAATAGTTTCCTCAATCAGAGAATATGCAATAATTTTATCAGGTTGAGTATACTTTGAGATTTCACTGTTCGGAACAACTGACCAATCAATTTTCTGACTGTTCTCAACCCCATCGTTCATAAACTATACATTCTCATGAGAAATTGATTGGGTAAATTTTGATACTTCATAATCAGGTAAATTAGACCAACTATCCTCAAAACTATTTTTTACCTCATCTCCAATCTTATTCCCACTTGGTGTAAATTTTAAAAAATCAAAATTTGAAAGTGCGCTACATTCATCACCTGTAATGGATCTATCACCTGCATCTGTATCAATACGATCACCTACACTAATAGTTTTTTGTCCAATATAATCAACGACATTATCACTTAAGTAATCTCAAGCTACTACATCAATGTGATCAGCTACATTAATATTTTCTTATTTAAAATCATCAACCAGATTAGCACTTAGTTTATTCCCAGATTCTCTCTTAATACAATCCCCAACACGAACATCTTTTTGCGCAACACCATCAACCACATTATCACTTACGTGATCAACTTTAGGTGTACCATTATTTTACCATCCTATATTGTCAGACAAATTAACACCTATGAGATTCCATGCATGTGTATCATCACTTTTTAGCCCCATATTATCACCACAGTGATACTCATTCAGTGTGGCAGATTGTTTTAAAAAGTTCAACAAAAAAATATTAGTATCAAACTGTATATAAGTCTTATAAATAAAAAAAATACAACTAGTCAAATACCTTAGAACCCTCATTTATATGTAGTGCTTTAAAAATTAGGTTAAATGAAGATGCCATCAACAGTTTCATCAACATAATCTCATCCTTTAGATGAACATTTTCATAATGGCAAAGACAAAAATATCAATTTTTCATAATACTTAACTACAAAAAAGGTGATATTAAACTTTTAAAACATTTAAGCATACAAAATTCAAATCAGTTCTCAGCAGTTTCAATTCATTTTGAGAATTCACAGGACTGTCTTCTCTCATATTTTCTTTGCTCAAATCAGACAAAACATCAGATTTCTTGAACGCAACATGTTTCTTTTGAGGTACAGGCTAAAAAATAGGCAACTGAAGAAAGCTCTTCTCAATTCAAGTCGAGCAATTTATATACACAATAACATGAGTCATGTAATAATTTCTTGGTTGAACAATAAAATCCCAACCTTGAATAAAAAAATATATTTCTAAATAGGTTAACACTATACATTACATTGCACAAAATAACTACAACAACAACAACATATAAAGTAAGGTCTCACATTGCATATATATACAAAAAGATACATTACAGTTGTAAAAAATATAGAATACCTCAACATCTGATAAATTATAACTAGGTTTACCAAGATTTTCAGAAACTTTACGCTTTTTCTTTGATGAAACACCATCATCTTCATCATTTTTTTCCCGAATTTGCATCTTTTTTTCTTCGCAGTGCCAACTACACATTCATTGAACTTCTCCTTCCCTTTTGAAAGATCTTTTCTTGATCTTTATGTGCACTAAAAAGTTTCTGACTCTGTGACCGAGTCATCCTCCGAGAAGAACATGGACTTTCTGACATAGATTTTCTCCTATCTTAAGTCTGTAACGCGCCGGAAAATAGGTCCCGGAGCGTCACACAGTGCTTGAGGCTATGAGTATCCCCAAGCTAACCCTTTGAGCCATTTTCATTCAATTTAACACAAATCAACGGGATTTCCATAAATAACCCTCAAATATCAATAGAGTAATCATCATCCAAGAATAAAAGAATTTCAGAAAGATAACAAAATATGACTTATTAGTCAACTCCCAACATCTATACTAGTCTGACAAGCCTCTAAGAAAATCAATAAAACCAGCGAGCCATTGAGACATGCCGCAACTGACTCATACTCAGTTATCAAATGTAAACAATTCCGTGAAACCAATATCAGATATCACGTCCTCAAAACATGAGGACTCACCACAACAGAGAATGTAGAACAGCATGCCCGAAGAATCATTGTTAAACCTAGAACTGAGCACCTGAACCTACATTTCGAGAAAATGCAGCCCACATCCGAAGATGTGGGTCAGTACCATGGAAAGGGACCGAGTATATGGGGGTGTATGCAGTTGTATAAACATCATCATCATAAATATTTATAAGAAATATGCAGGATGTATGAAAGACTCACATAACCAAAGAAAATTATCATAATCATGAGAGGATGAAATAAGTACAATAACACATGTGAGTCATCATATAATTTGTCAATCACTTTCAGTTCATCAAGAATATCAATTCTCATAATGTAAATATCATTTAAATCTTTCGAAAGAATAACTTTCACAATTCCACTTTCAAATCACTTCACCATTCACCATAGACACAAGGAAACACACACACACTGGGAGATCCTATAACCGACATAAACCATGTGAGCTACATGGAGTCCAACATACAACCCACGTTGGGGAGAGCCATCCTATCCTTGCCATCAGAGTAGGACTATCAATATCAAATCCACACAAACTAGTGATCACTATATAAATCAGCTTCAGGCTCACTCCTATGGGGACACGTAGTTCTAGGAAAGTAAGGTCGCTTTATACCTCCCACTCGGTGCTAAAGATTTCTCCCAGACTTAGCTCAGATAATTCCAAAGACAATCCACAACAAAATAATTTCAGTAATATATAAATATACATCGGGAGCCATCATGCTTCCCATCAATCAAAATCAACCACGTTGTGGATTTCTTTCACACTCGAGTTCAAAACAACTCCATTAAGACCAAAAGGTCAAATCATTCAAAATATCTCAAATATTCAACATCAACGTGCTTATAACACACACTTTCTGAAAAAACTACAATTTTCAATGGGGATTCACGATCCAAATATCAAAATCATGGTAAATATCGTTCAAGATTCATGCTTTATATCTCCACACATGAAAATTCATCTTTCAAAATCATAAACATCAAGATTTCCTAATAATCATCATAAGATATGGGTTTATTCTTCAAATTCATAAAAATCAAATAAAAATTATGCCTTTGTAAATAAAATTACTTTTGGGCCCAAGAACGAAAGACAGTTCTTATTGAAAACCCCCACAAATCTTGAATGATGAACTTTAGATTAATACTCATTTTTGAAATATTAATCGTGCCTTTGAATGATGGTTCTTGGAGTTCTTGAACTAGGAACTTGGAATCTTGAATAAATTTGCAGAATTAATGGTGAACTTTGGAGGTTCTTGAAGTTTGATGTAGGTGCTTAGGGTTTTCTTTTTGAGGGAATTTGACGAAATATAGCATATAATTCTTCTAAAAAGCTTTAATATAGGGTTTGGGTGGATTTTGGGTGAGGAAGAATGACCAAAACGCCCCTAAAAATCAAATAATTCTCAAATCTGCCCTTTGGTGGACTGTTTTGATAGTCTGAAGTAGATCAACCATAACGTTTTACTTTGATATCCAAATTGGATCAAACCAATTTCATTAGAAAGAGGAATCTCATATATTTTGATTGATATGTAGTATCTCACCCAGATTATTGTGTACGAGGAGTTATGATCGTTTGAAGTTGACCGAAAAATTCACATTTGATAGGGTAAAGTAGATCGACCATAACTTTTTGATTCGATAGATAAATTGGATGAAACCAATTTCATTGGAAAGAGGACTCACAGAGATTTCCATTGATATATAGTAGATCATTCAGATCATTATGTACAAGGAGTAATGCTCGTTTAAAATTAAAGCAAAAATACGCCAGGCCTTAGTACTTTTCCTGCACGTTTTACTGTTTACTACTATTCATGGTTCGATCGGAATGTTCATAACTCGTCGCTCGGGTGTCCGCTTTGGATGATCCACATATCATTGGAAAACTTATTTGATACTCTATGTAATGGTGGGTCATAATCTAAGACATTCCGTATGAAAAATTTATCATTCATTCTAGAAGATAGAACCCAACATGTTTATGCACAAAATTTCAATGAAAAATTTCTCGGGATATTACAGAGACCCCATTCTATCATATTTTTTTTCTTCAAGTTTAAAGGACTAGGACATTCCTTTAAGTGAAACAACATATGTGATGATTCTGTAAAATCATCATCATTAACAATAAATTTGGGGTCAAAATGAACCCTTTTACCATTTGGGGTCATCTCATTTTTTGTTTCATGTCCAGACAATGCAAGAAACAGCAAAACAATATCTAATGTTGATGCAAAACAAAGATTTCTCAAGCATAATAGAGGGAAAGAGATGAAGATTTGAGAAAGTTATGTAAGAGTAGCCGGTGAAAGAGTATTTAATACTCTTTATAGTGTAAGAATACTAGTTTTGGGCCAAATGGCTATTTACCGAAATTAAATTGGGCTGACTAACTCCAATTGTCCAACTTTTGAAATTGCTGGCAATTTTTTTTCAAAATGGCCAGCCCATGTGCTTTCCACAAAGAATATACTATATCTTTCACACACACACACACACACACACACACATATATATATATATATATATATATATATATATATCTCAATTTCTCTTTAACTTCTACAAATTTACAAACCTATTATTTCAATTATGCAAACTCTTAATTTTCCTAACTAACATTTAGTTTAAGCTTGAAAATTCTTGTAAATTAAAACACATCATGTAGGATTTTGGTTGCAATTAAGATTCAGTTTCTTTTCATGTTAGTTACCGTTTTTCTATTTTATAAGAATTTTCTTATCGGTTAAATCAAAAACTGAACCATTAAGGACTAAAAATTGATAAAGAATATCTTATTGATTTGGTTATTAATTTAACATATTTAAAAATCAAAAAACGATACATCAAATCGATAATACATAAATTAGAATCAAACCAATTGATGCACACTTTACTCGAACTCATCTATTGTGTTTTGTTGTTGATGGACCTTCGAACTCAGACTTGTATTTTGAAGACCTCTTTAATTCTTTCAACTCATTTGGGCGAGTTGTTTAGGTATAAATTATTATATACATAAAAATGTAGAATGCACTTGTGTTGTCTGGGGTTTTGGGTGATTCAGATGGAAGAAAAAATTGCTACTTTCTGTCAATTGCTTATCCATTTGAAGTTAATGATATGAGTAAATTATTGCTTATCCATTTGAAGTTAAATCATATGAGTAAATTTTATCCATGCTCATTTAACTTTTTATTTATCACATAAAAGTTATTTTTCTATTTTTCATTACATCAAAGTCATTCAACCTTTAGGATTTATTACACAAAAATCATTTATGTAGTTTATACCACATAAAATTCATTTAAGTTTAAGTTTATCATGTCAAAGTCATTTTTTTTAAAAATATTTTATCACATAAAGTTATTTATTTTTGAGTAAATACATAATTACCACCCTGATGGCGGCCGAGATTTTCAAAAAGACACCTAAACTTTAACATCGACCTATTACCCCACGATTCTTCCTTATTTCGTTGCAAACACACCATTTTTTGCTGAATCTCAGTCACAACAAAGTGAGTGAAGACACGCGTCAATCAGGTGCTTTCACGTGTCAACTATATTTAATTTCATATTTTTTTTAATAAAATTTTCATTTTTAATTAATTTAACACCCCACCCCCCCCCCTCTTCCCCCACCCCATCCAGCACCTCCCCCCGTCAGTAGCTCCCCTAAACCCCCACCCCCATTCAGCACCCCCACCCCCCATCAAATATCACCACACCCATCAGTATCTCCCCCCTAACCCTCCAACCCCCCAACTTCGTCCGCATGCATTTTCATTTTTTTTGGCTCAAATCACTTCAAAAAATAGTTTTATAATTGAATTGAAAGTTTTTTAATTGAACTGAGTTTTAAAGATAATTAAATGATATGATTTAACTGAACATGGAGCTTTAATGATATGATTTTAAAAAAAGAAAAAAAGCTTCAATGGAGGAGCTTTAATGGTGACATTGTGTTGAAGAGCTTTAATGGTGTTGAAGAAGACATTGTGTTGAAGAAGAAATGGTGAGCAGTTAAATGATATGATTTAATTGTAAAATGGAACTTTAATGAATGATTTAAAAAAAGAAAAAAGCTTTAATGGTGAATTGAGTTGAAGAAGAAAGAGTGGGTGGGTTGGGGAGGGGGGGGGGGGGAGATAGGGTGGGGATAATTTTATAAAATAAATAAATATTTTTTTTGAAAATGAATATAAATTATATATCAATTATTTTACACGTGGAAATTTTTAATTGGTCAAAAAAGTCAAATTCGAGCCCTTTCACGCACCTGTGGCACGTGTATACACGTAGTGGGCCAAAATGGTGTGTTTGCAACGGATGAAGTAAGAATCGTGGGGTAATACATCGAATTCAAAGTTTAGGTGTCTTTTTGAAAATTTAGGCCAACATCATTTGGGTAATTATGTATTTACTCTTTATTTTTTCTCATTAACGAAAAAAATATTTCACCTTAATTTTTTTATTTTGTATTTGAAATATGATTTGATACTCCAACATAACTGGTTAGCTCAACAAAACATATTAAATGTAGTTACTTGATTTCAGAAACCTTACTTGAAGAGCTTATGGAATCATGTTAATCTTCATATTTTGACTTTTTGCCACAAATATGAAGTTATTGACTATATCTAGATCGTAGATTTTGTGTTCGTCATTAAATTCTTTGATTCTCTAAGAACAAATCTTCGTTAATTAAAAAAAATGTGATTACGAAATTCATTAATCAAATAAGAATATGTAAGGCCCAAATAATTAAATTATATTTTTATGTTAATGATAATAATTTAAATTTATTATAAAAAAATTAAAATAAAGTAAACAAACTTAATATCATAAACCATAACAAAGATTAGCCTTACGAAATGAAATATTGAGAAAGGTTTCTAAAATTATTTCAAATGTAAGTAACTTATTTTGAAGTCTCATATCATTTTTTTAATATAAAATTAAAAAATTCATGTGAATTTTTTTTGGTTAACTTAGGAAAAATTGGATGACTTTATGTGATAGCAAAATAGAAAAAATTACTTTGATGAGATAAACTTAAAGTAAGATGACTTCTATATGTTATAAACTAGAAAAATGACTTTTATATAATAATTTCTAAGTTGAATGATTTTTATATAATGAAAAATAGAAAAGTTTCTTTTATGTGATAAATATAAAGTTGAACGATCACAAGTGAAATTTACTCTTAATGATCTAGAGTACTTATTCTGTTTAGTCGGGATGTTCGTCACTTAAGAAGGACAATAAGTAGAAGTTTGTGTCCTCTTCAACCAACGTGATATATTTACTAGTTGTTTCTTTATTTGATTCTTAATTGTTTAAAGTGATGGTATTTCATCTTTAGACTTTTGCCTGTGTAGAAATGTAATACCCCATACTTTTCTTAGCTTAATTTTGCTCCTAGAATGTCAAAGGGTTGCTTCAAAAATGAATACCTTTTGTTACCTGTGAAATTTTCCAAATTTAGACCTTCCATTATGTGGGAAATTGAATAAGATTTCCATCGATATCAAATTCACCCAAATCCGATGCTCGGTGAAAAAGTGAGAGCATTGTTAGTAATACAGTTTTCCACCTGGGCACTCACCGCATCGTGGTGGATGCCAAAATGACAATCGTCATATTCCTATGGACCACCACGATATTGGCGCATCGCGAAGAGGTACAAATTCTCAATTATCAATTTCCAGTGGCGCAACGCGATAGCACGCGTCGCGCAAGAGTGCAAATTCACACTAGTCCTTTTACAATAGCTTAACGCGATTTCAACACGTTGCGGTGAAGGTGTAATTATCGTACTATTGATCCATAATTTGAATTCTTGTGTCATGACATTAATCCTAATGTGAATTCCTTATTAGATGAATAATGTTCATAGAAGTCACTTAGAGCCAAGTGGAGCTAAGAACATTAGATTCGACCAATATTTGGCATTCAATCCTACAAGGGTCTACTTTAAACGTGTATAACATTTTATATATATGGGATTTTTCATCCCAAGATATTGTAGATAATTGAATTAGCTTTACGATGATACCGATTTCAAAAATTCGATACCCGAGCGAATGGTTATAACCATTTTAGTGTGAGGTAGTGAGCTGCCGTGATGGTAGCGCATAGCGCTAAAGGGAAAAATCAGGATATGTGTTATGAATTTCTATTTTAAAGTAATAAAGGGCAATGGGGTCTTTTTCTACCTCAACCCAGGTCGTATAAACATGATCTAAGGCTTCCAATGGGTCATTATTTTCCCCCATTCTACAATTTTTCCCTCAAGAGCAACCCTAATCAATTCCCTCAAGAATCATCAATTCCATCTTCTTCTCTTCAACAAAAGGATCAAGAATTTAGGGTTTCTAATCCAAGAATTTCAAGAATGATATCAAGATCATCTCCAAATGATTCAAGTTCAAGATTTTTCATTCAATTCATCAAATCCAAACTATTAAGGTATGTGGGGTTTCAACAAGGACAATCCTTTCGTCCTAGTGCTCAAAACTTATTTTAACTTATAAATTACTGAATTTTATATGATTTTTCATGAAATTAGAGTTAGGGTTTATACCCAATTTATATTATTTGAAGATTATGAGTTTACAAGTGGTTGAATACTGAATTGCATGACTATTTTCATGTATTTATGCGCGTAACACAATTTTTTTCAGATTTTCGAAAGTGAGTTTAAGTATGATACTAGGATTCTTGATCTTGTTATTTTGATGGTATTAAAGTATTTTCAAGAAGCATATTGAGTTGGATGTTTTTTTATGATTTTAAATGTTTATATATGAGTTCTAAATTGGAATTCATACCCATTATCACTATTTACAAGATTTTGAGTTTTTGAGAGTTGTTGAAGATAAATTTCATGAGTTTGTTTATATTTTCATGAGCATCGCTGAAATTTCCAGATTTTAATATGATTTACGAATGTTTATGTTATCAAGCATGAATTTTGAGATTTTTTGAAATGAGTTTGAAGAATGAACTTTATTTCCAAAGATTGAGTTTTGATATTTCAAGAAGCTTATATTTTTAGCATGCTTTGATCTTTTTATCCTAAGCTAAGATAAGGAATCCACATTATTCATATAGTTCATAATTTATAGCAAAGAGAAACGTGATTGGTTTTTATTATAAACCCTCATGCTATTTTAAGGTGGATTTTCTAAAAGTTATGAGCCTAAGTATGAGAATAGTATTTAGCACCGAGTTGGGTATGATTCCAAGGTCTCATGCCCCAGGACTACGTGCCCCCGTAGGTTTCTGATTTATCCCAATGGGTTAAGATTGTGATCACTAAAGTTAAGGTTCTATTCTGATGGAAAGGGTAGAACAACTCCTAACATGGACAAGATGTTGGACTCCATGTCAGCTTACATGATTTATGTCGGTTAGAAGAACCTTTCCAAAAAGACCCTTACTCTTTAAATAGTTTATAGATTAAAGTCTTAGTATATATTTTGAAAGTTAATATTTTAAGATTTTCAAAGTTTTAAGTCTCAAAGTCTCTAAAAGTGTTACAGTTTTAAAGTTCCCAAGTCTTTGAGTCCCAATTCCTAAGTTTCCGAAAGTACTACAATTCATATGTTTCAAAAGAAGTCCCTTATTTTCATAAGATTATGTTCTGAAAGTTATTATTTTAAGATTTCATCCAGTTGACAAGATTTGAGAACAATAAGAAGATATAGATTTTGGAATAAGGTGTAATGACTCACGAGATTTATACTACATGCTTCCTTATTCATGATTTATGAGATTTAGATTTTAGTTTTTGCTCAAGCTATGTGAGTCATTTATATCAGCATGCATGATTTCTATAAAGATTGATGATAATATTTAACTATTACATACACCCCCATATACTCAGTACATCCTCAAAGTACTAATCCACATATATGTCTATGTGCTACATTGTCTCATAATGTACGTACAAGTTGTAGCGCAAATACCATATTCAGTCTTTCTGAAGCTTGCAGTTAGCAGGTGATGAGTCCTTTTGATTCAAGGGCTCGAGTCAGTTATACTACTTGAGAAGTGTTGTATTTTATTTATTCAGTCGTATTAAGTTGGGATAGTTGGGTGTCATGACCCGGCTACTTATAGTCAAAACTAGTATAGACTTCATAGACAGCCAATGGTGTTAATGTATTTAATTTAAGTTTTGTTGTCAAATGCAGAGTTGTAATCTTGTAAATTCAGATTTGTATTGATCAAGTTCAGAGAATTTTTATATTTTTTCTGATTTTATTTAGATTTATGTATTTTATTCAGTTGCTTGTAAGTATTCCAGTAGAAGGGTTAGCATGGGATCATTTGTGACCATAAGCATCGTGTGACATCTCGGGACCCATTTTCGGGGAGTTACAAACTTGGTATCAAAGCACAGGATTTAAGTGTCCTAGGGTGTCTATGAAGCCGTGTCTAGTAGAGTCTTGCATAATGGTACGGGACGTCTGTACTTTTCTTTGAGAGGCTACAAGGTATTTAAGAAAATTTTTCCCTTCTTTCATACTCTAGATTGTGTAGTAAAGTTATTCTATCAGAACTTCCTGTCTATTTGTGTGTTACCCTAAAATTCCTCATATATGACTTATTCTTAAGATAACATAATTAGCAAGATCCTGTTTATCCCTAAATAATGCTCTCAAATTTACTAGCAGAAGTTTTTGAAGTCTCACAAAGCGGCTTGAGAGGAGCCTTCTAGTGTGTTATGAGTCACTCAAGTTTAAAGTTATGTCCTCATTCTTATGAGCCATTCAGTTAAGATAGAGTAAGATGTGTATTCTTAGATTATTTAATATTGTGTGTCAAGTTTCTATCTCTTGTAATCTTGTTATCATGTGTTATTGAAATTCAAAGTCTAGTGAAGCCGTGTGGGGCTCTTTCGTTTCACTAGCATAGCTGCTTTGTTACTCATCTCATTTTCTTATTCAAAACACAAAATCAAAGTCTAGTGGAGCTGTGTGAGTCCTATTTCGATTCACTAGCAACTTTTTTTCATCTTGTTGTTCTTGTGTTGGTTGGAACTAGGGGTTTAGAGGTGTAGTGACAAGAAAAGTACTAAGGGCAATTTATTAAATATATGTATAGCCAAATTTTTTTGCATAAGATTGAGTTAGTAATAAAGTGATATGTCCTTGTGTGTTAATTTAGTAGAAGGTAGAGAAGGAGTCATTGGTTAAGGTGAATTATTATTGCTTGGAGTATGAAAAGAGTTGTTGACAGTGTTTGTTGTGCAAGAAAAGTATCGGTTATTGATGGAGGTACTTAGTGGATTAGTGTTGTTAATTTAGGCATTCTTGATATTGCCAGAGGGAGTTTAACTGAAACTTATAGAGGTATGAACTAAGTTTAGCGGTATAAAAAGGGTAGATAGTAATGATGTGTAGAAGAAGGATGTGCTATTGGATTTTAAATAAGATAGATCATAGGATTGTGATTGATCTTTACAGTTATAAAGTTTTAGCGGACTAATGTTTCTGGATGTTTAGCATGTAAGAATATTGTGTGAAGTTATGGTTCATCATAGCTAGAACTAGACACTAAGTTTGAATAGTAGATGGTGATCAAGGTGGGTATAATGATTGATGTGTTATGAATGTTAGTTTTATAAAAGTGATCTAATAGGTTTAAATAGTGTATGCCAGAGCTTAAGTTTACTTGATTCGTAATCAAGTATGATGTTGTATGAATGATGTAGAAGTATACCCAAGGCAATATGGGGTGGCATTATTCGAGGATTATGACATATTGTGTGTGGCTAGTAGTACCGTTGAGTTTCTAGGTGGAGAAAGACTAGTTAGATGGTACATGGTGTTCTAAATAGCCAAGTTAAGGAGTTTTGATGGATAGTATTGACCCTTTTGTTATGGTCTTGATTCTCATGGTCTAGAGATATAGGTTTAGAGATGCGATATTGGTAGGCTATGACAGAAGTAGTATGGTTCATTAAGGGTTGAAGATATCCATGTTAAGTGTTGGAACCTAAGTTGAGTTTTTTTTGAAGATTTAGCTAATAGAAATAAGAGTTGAAGCACTAGATGGTGTGCACTCCGACTAGGGGGATGCTTAAGAAGATTTGGAGTTAGTAAGTGTTCAAGTATTACATGATGAATATTGGGGACATAGAAAGATAGAGTTGTATCTTAGAATGAAGTATTAGCAGTGGGTTTTATACTTTAAGGTCTAGTCTTTTGGGCTAAGTTTAGTTTTATTTGTATTGATTATACCCACTACTATAGAGTAAAGTGCTGCAGTTTAGATTAAAATTTACTTAGTGGTTCATAGACTTAGACTGATAGCTTAAAGCTAAGGGGGAGATGATAAAATAAGTAACCAAGCTAGATTCTCAAATTCTAGTAGTGCTGCCCGTATAGGAGGAAGATGCTTGGCTTATTCTTCTTTCAGTATTAGTACTTTAGTCATCACAATATCTAATTATGCCTTACGTATCAGCCCTATGATCATAGTTCTGTTCATGCATATCATAGAAAATCATGTACTCTCCTAGTCCCTAGTATGAGGAGATCTAGGACATTCAACAGTACGAATCATGTTCCAGGAATTTATGAACTCCAAAATCAGGCCATGCAGTTCATGACTCATGTACTCATGCTTTATAGTATGCTCAGTTCCCATAACTCCTGCTACACTCTAAATGATCAATGAGATTTAACTTATTTCCATGAATGCCCTCAATTTAGATCTCTTTGATGAATCCATGATATTAATTCTCTATTCCTCAGGCCTGAGTTAAGTGTCAAGTTATGTATATTATCCTTCCATGCTTCAAGGTCTCATCTTGTAACCTTTCAGTGACTTCTTCTTATGTAACGATTATGGTGATGAGTAAATGTTTCTTGTTGATGAAAGATGGTTTTATGCTTATCTTAGCTAAAACAGTAAATATGAAGTAAGATTAAGGCCAAGTCCTTAATACGTCATGGTTAGCTGAAATTCTATGTGTTAGGTTTGGGAATATTGTTGTATGCTTGTTTTATGTAGGTATATAAATGGAGGAATATTGAGGTGAAGTTTTGAATTTAATAACTTAGTTAGTTGGGAATATTTTATGCGTGTTCTCCTAGGAATTAAATAGTGCATGGATGATGTTATTGTTAGAGGTATTGGAGAATATGAGAAAGATGCTTTCATGTGTGTTTGTTTAGAAGTGCATACGTGGTTATGAAGATAGGCTTGAATGTCATGTTAGTATATATATGGATGGATGTATTGTGCATTAGTGAGATCCTAGTAGAAGGTTGAATGTAGTTGTTGAAGTGGAATGTACATTATGAGTTAACTCATTTAGACAGTAATTCAGTCTAGCAGCCATACAAGCAAGTTTCAAAGGTTTTCAATCTTCCCTTCTAGTTATATTATTCAAAGAGGATGTGTCAGTTCCAAAATCTAGATGATCAGTCATTATTCAACTCGTAAGCTTCCCCATTCATCATCTCAGTCATCTCCTCAGTATTTTCAGCTTAATTAGCAGCATTCAAGGGTGAATGTTCCCAGGGGGAGATATTGTAATACGCCATACTTTTTCTAGCTTAATTTCGCTCCAAGAATGTCAAAGGGTTGCTTCAAAAATGAATATCTTTTGTTACATGTGAAATTTTCCAGATTTGGACCTTCCATTATGTGGAAAATTGAATAAGATTTCCATCGATATCAAATTCGCCCAAATTCGACACTCGGTGAAGAAGTTAAAGCATTGTTAGTAATGCAGTGTTCCACTTAGGCACTCACCACATCGCGGTGGATGCCAAAATGGCCATCGTCATATTCCAGTGGACCTCTATGATATTGGTGCATCGCGGAGAGGTCCGAATTCCCAATTAGAAATTTCTAGTGGTGCAACGCGATAGCACCGCATTGCGCCAGAGTACAAATTCGCACTCGTCCTTTTCCAGTAGCTTAATGTGATTTCAATGCATCGCGATGAAGGTGTAATTGTCGTACTCTTGATTCATAATTTGAATTCTCGTGTTATGACTTTAATTCTAAGTATGTGATGTACTTATTAGGTGAATAATGTTCATAGAAGTCAGTTAGAGCCAAGTGGAGCTAAGAACATTACATTCGACCAAAATTTGGCATTCAATCCTACAAGGGTCTACTTTAAATGTGAATAATATTTTATATTAGTGGAATTTTCCATCCCAAGACCCACCAAATTGTAGATAATTTAATTATCTTTCTGATGATACCAATTTCGCAAAAATTCGATGCTCGAGCGAAAAGTTATAGCCATTTTATTGTGAGGTAGTGAGTTGCCGCGATGGTAGCATGTCACGCTAAGGGGTAAAATTGGAATGCGGGTTACAAATTTCTGCCTTAAAGTAATAAGGGTCAATGGGGTCTTTTACCACCTCAACCCAGGTCGTAAAAACATGATCTAAGGCTTCAAATGGGGTATTATTTGCCCCCATTCTCCAATTTTTCCCTCAAGAACAACCCTAATCAATTCCCTCAAGAATCATCAATTCGATCTTCTTATCTTCAACAAAAAGATCAAGAATTTAGGGTTTCTAATACAAGAACTTCAAGAATGATATCAAGATCATCTCCAAAGGATTCAAAGTTGAAGCTTTTACATTCAATTCATCAAATCCAGACTATTAAGCTATGTGTTGTTTCAACAAGGACAATTTTTTTGTCCTTGTGCCCAAAACATGTTTTAACATATAAATTACTGAATTTTATGTGATTTTCCAAGAAATTGAAGTTAGGGTTTATACCCAATTTATATTGTTTGAAGATTATGAGTTTACAAGTGGTTGAATATTGAATTGCATGACTATTATCATGTATTTATGTGCGTAACGTAATTTTCTAGATTTTCAAAAGTGAGTTTAAGTATGATACTGAGATTCTTGATCTTGTTATTTGGATGGAATTGAAGTATTTTCAAGAAGCATATTTAGTTGGATGTTTTTCTATGAAGTTGAATGTTTATATATGAGTTCTAAATTTGGATTCATGCCCATTATCACTATTTACAAGATTTTGAGTATTTGAGAGCTGTTGGAGAAAAATTTCATGAGTTTGGTTATATTTTCATGAGCATTGATGAAATTTTCAGTTTTTAATATGATTTACGAATGTTTATGTTATCAAGCTTGAATTTTGTGATGTTTTGACATGAGTTTGATGCATGAGCTGTAATCCCTAAGATTGAGTTTTGATATTTCAAGAAGCTTATATTTTTATCATGCTTTCATAAGCAAGATTTGGTCTTTTGATCCTAATCTAAGATAAGGAATTCACATTATTCATATAGTTCATGATTTATATCAAAGAGAAATTTAATTGGTTTTTATTATAAACCCTTATGCTATTTTAAGGTGGATTTCCTAAAAGTTTTGAGCCTAAGTATAGGAGTAGTATTTAACCCCGAGTTCGGTATGATTCAAAGGTTTCATGCCACAAAACTATATGCCCCCGTAGGTTTCTGATTTACCCCAAGTGGCGTAAGATAGTGATCACTAAAGTTAAGGTTCTATTCCGATGGAAAGGGTAGAACAACTCTCCTCAATGTGGGCAAGACGTTGGACTCCATGTCAGCTCACATGGTTTATGTCAGTTAGAAGATTCTTCCAAAGAAGACCCCTACTCTTTAAATAGTTTATAGATTTAAAGTCTTAGTATATATTTTGAAAGTTAATACTTTAAGATTTCCAAAGTTTTAAGTCCGAAAGTCTCTAAAAGTATTATAGTCTTAAAGTTCCCAAGTCTTTGAGTCCCAAGTCCTAAGTTTCCTAAAGTGCTATAATTCTTATGTTTCAAAAGAAGCCCCTTATTTTCATAAGATTAAAGTGTATGTTCTGAAAGTTATTATTTTAAGATCTAATCCAGTTGACAAGATTTGAGAACAAGAAGAGGATACAGATTTTTGAATAAGGTGTAATGACTCACGAGATTTATACTACATGCTTCCTTATTCATGATTTATGAGATTTAGATTTCAGTTTTTGTTCAAGCTATGTGAGTCATTTATATCAGTATGTATGGTTTCTATAAAGATTGATGATATTATTTAACTATTGCATACACCCCCATATACTCAGTACATCCTCAAAGTACTGATCCATATATATGTCTATATGCTACATTGTCTGATAATTTAGGTACAAGTTGTAGCGCATATACCATATTCAGTTAGTCCACAATTTCCAGTCAGCAGGTGATGAGTCTTTTTGATTCAAGGGTTCAAGTCAGTTATACAGCTTAAGAAGTGTTGTATTTTCTTTATTCAGTCGTACTGAGTTGGGATAGTTGGGAGTCATGACCCGTCTACTTATAGTTAGTACTAGTAGAGGCTGCTTCATAGACAGTCAGTGGTGTTAATGTATTTAATTTCAGTTTTGTTATCACAAGCAGAGTTGTAATCTTATAAATTTAGATTTGTATTGATTAAGTTTAGAGAAGTTTTATGTTTCCGCTGCTTTTGTATAGATTTATGTAATTTGTTGAGTTGCTTGTAAGTATGCCAGTAGAAGTGTTAGCTTGGGATCACTTGTGACCCAACGCACCGTGTGACGTCTCGGGACCCATTTTTAAGCGTTACAAGAAATAGGCTAATGTGATATTTTTCATACAAAAATATATTTGACTCGATCACTTTAAGCTCAATTGATTGGAATCCACTTTTTGAATGATTATTTGGTAATTAAAATGAAAAGGGAGGGTCATATTATCATCTTAAATTTTTTTTCATACCCAAATTATCCTCCCTAATTGAAAACCATCCTTAATTTCTACTCAATTTTGGACAAACCATTGCCATACACCTAATAGTAGGCTTACACTAGCTGACATCTCCTTACCTTTACCCTTAGTTTTGTCCCCCATTTTTTTTCTTACCCTTACCCTTTTCATCTTCCTCATTTTATTTCCCCAATCCATTGCTGAAGAATGTTTAAAGAATTTTCTTTGGGCCTATTTCTTTGTAATCCAGCTTTGGACATCCTCAAGTTTGGCCTTATTTCTTTGTAACACAAATTTGGATATCCTCAAGTTTGGGTCCATTCCTACTATGTAAATTATTAAAATTGTCCTTATGTTTGGGCCCAATCTGACGTGCGTATGTGGTAAAGTTTTGCTTAATATAAAAAAAAATCTACTTAGAAAAAAGTTGGTTGAAGTGTAGATATACAAGTTAGGATTATGCCATAAATAATATCCCATTCACTTTATTAATTTAATTCATTCATGTGAAATTCATTGTTTTTCATTCACTTTTAACAATATGGACAATTTGGTACATAAAATACTCTAATATTTTTATTATTAACTTTTGAAATTATTGCACCAATTTTATTGTGTGATGCATAGTGACATTGTTTGATCTGTCAAAATTTGTTGAATCCACTTATTCATTATTTCACTTAGTGAATGAAAGCATTGACATGGGTAAAAGTATTGTAAACTTTTTAAAAGTTTGTGATTTCACTAAATTTATCACAATGTAAACACTGAAAATGTCCATGCATAGTTACAACTCTACAACACATTTTTTGATTATTTTAGTGAATGCTAGCATGGATAATTTCAGCTTTATTTAACATATTTCTTTGCAGTATGAATTAACACTTTTATTATGTAAATAGTGAAACTTTTATAGGCTGATGGATAATGTTCCCTCCATTCTTTCATAGTTTCTTCATTTTGAACTTTCTTCTCCCATGTTCAAGTTTAATTTGCTTAAAAACTTACATTTTTACCCTTGTTAAATTTATGGAGACTATTAGGTGAGAATCTATTGATCAATGTATTTGTTAAGTAATACCAACCTACGACCATGTTTAATATTGTAACACCCCAAAGTTTTTCCTAGCTGAATTTTTTGTCCCTAAAGTATCAAGGATTGTTTTCTAGAATGATTTATACTTACTTACTTGTGGAATTCCTTAGATTTCAGCTTTTCATTATGTAGATGATCGAATAAGTTTTCTGTCGACATAAGATTCGTCAAAAATGGACCCTCGGTGAAGGAGTTATGGTTAGTTTAAGTCCTAATCATAAAACACCATAATTCCTATCCTTGGCATATCGCGGAGAGGATTTAAATGATTATGGTCAATTTCTAGTGAGGCTCTGTTATGGTGGCGCACTGCGGAGTGGGCCAAATTCTCATTTGTCAATTTCCAGTCAGCCGTGATAGTGGCGCATCGCGGTGGCCCATAAGAACGGGTTCCTAGTTTAAATTTTTTCAATTTCATTCAAAAGTTAACAAGGGTAGTTTGGACCTTTTATTAAATCTCTTAAAAAGACCAAACAGGAGATTCAGACCTCAACAAGCATAATATACGACACTCTCAAGATTTCCCTCAAAACAAAAACCCTAGTTCATATACTTCTCCTCCAAGAAACTCAAGATTCAACTGTAGGTTTTTGAAATTGATAGGAGATTTGGAATCCCCAAACCGTAGGCTTCAAGGACCAACCATTATTCTTCATAATCGAGGTACACGGGGTTTTCCTAAAATCTCAAGGGTATAGAAATCATGATTTTAAGAAAGGGTTTTGAATTTATGAATACATTCATGTTTTAGAAGCTTCAATAATATTATTTTGGTTTTTAGGTCTTCCCCCAAATTGATTTAAATTGTTTAAATGTACGTATACATTGAAAACCGTGAATTATGAATCGAGAGCATGAAGTATATAATCTCTCTCTCCTATTACTTTATTATTTGATTTATAAGTTATGAATCCTTACATTTTATGGTTTACAGAATGATTCAGATACTATTTGACTTATGTGAAATTCATGATGATTAAGAATGGGGGAGAGTAATGCTTTAATAATTTTAAATGTTGAGATTGATAGACAAAGAAACTTCAGGAATGTTTTTGATAAGTTAGCCACTACTTATTGAAATTGTTGAATGAATGGAAAGCCTTTGTATGATTTTTGACTTATGATTTGAGATATGACTCTTCTTACACTATATACATGATCAAGTGGCCTGAACATTATTTTCAAATAAAATAATCATATATGGCTCAGAATAACGACTTGCAAGTCTTGGTATGATGATACCAATTCAGATAATGCCATAACAGAGATAGACTAATACAGAGATGAGACTTTCATGTTTTAAAATTTCAGAATGATGCATGTTCAGAAAAGGCTAAAATAGGGCATAAAGAGATGTTAGGTGGTTCCCTGAAGAGGGCACGAGTTCAGATAACTCATTGCCCAAAACTGTGATTTGCCGATTCGGGTATATTATGTTACGCTGGCCTAGTGCCGTGTGGTGTATCAAAATCAGAGACTCCAACCCTTGCAGCATACTTGTATTTGGAGCTTCCCTGCCGAGTCAATGATGGATTCCATATAGCCCGTGGAATATCAGAGTTATAGGGGAATGCCACCTAACTCAGAAGTAATATAAAAAGCACACAGTGCATTGACAAGAATGATTTATGATTTTCAGAATGTGCCCATGTATTTTAAGAACTGTTTATGCATGATGTTTTAGCAAATTGCTCTCCACTATTTTACTTATATAAAATTTTTGCGTACCAGTACATCTATATTGACCCCCCTCCTCCTTCCAGGTTTTGAGGCTCAGTCTAGGGGTCCAGAAAAGCAATAGATTTTACCAGACAGAGTTACAGTGTCTAGTTGGTGAGCCTTCTTTATTCAAGAAGGCCTGTTTACTTTCAAACAACTATTATTAGATATGGTTTTGGTATACTGGGGGCCTTGTCCCAGTTTTCAGATTGTGTTAGTCATCATGTAGCAGAGATTTTGCACAGGGTTTGCAGATGCTGCTAGTTAGTTTTGGATTTCATTCTTAAATGCTAAATTCATATCAGATTTATGACCATGATTCCGCCTTGCTATAATTTTTGTATTTCATTTTTTATGTATGAATGGTGTATATGATTTTAAGTTTTAAAGGGTGTCCGAGCCTTCATAGTTTGGGATGGTCTTTATGGCCAAGGCCTTGGTTTGGGTCATGACAAAAATGGTATCAGAGCACGGTTCATGGTCCCAGGGTATCTGTAAAATTGTGTCGCTTAGAGTCGTGTTTATGGGTGTGTCGCTCGCCATACTTATAAGCAAGGGGTTACTAGGTGTTTAGAAATATTTCCCCTCTTTGTGATCTAGTTCGTGCTTTGGAGTCTAATCTGTCTCAAATTAATGCTCTCATGCTTTTCAGAAAAATCGATCATTCCTTCTCATCGTGCTATCGATTAGAATACACAGATAGATGAGGTTTGTTCTACTCATGGGATACAGATCTATAATAGAGCTCTCACCCCAGAACCTATTCCTACTCTGGGAGTACCTCCAGTCCTGCCCAGCCCACCTTGAGCCCCACGAACCAATGTTAATCGTCCCTCGACTTTTCAGAGTGATATTTCTAATGCAGAATTCTGACAGTCTATTCATATATTGGTATAGTTGTTGGCCAATCAGGATCAATGATCGAAAGATGTTGGGTATGCATCTATTACTTCTGAGTCTACAAGGGTGGGTTAGTTCATGAGAATGAACCCGCCCAAGTTTACTTGCACCAAGGTAGAAGAATATCTACAGGAGTTTGTGGATAAGGTAGAGAAGATCTTTAGGTGATGCATGTAGAGGAGATAAAAGGGGTAGAGTTGGCAACTTATCAACTCAAGGATGTTGAAAATTAGTGGTATAACGAGTGGGAGGATGTGATGAGAGAGAGTACTGAGCCCACAATTTGGGGCAAATTTGTGGAAGCCTTCCTTGATCGGTTCTATCCTCTAGAGTTGAGGGAACCCAAACCTTAGGAGTTAATAAATTTGAAGCAGGGAAACATGAGTGTCAAAGAGTACACTTTGAAGTTCAACCAATTAGCCCTCTATGCACCAGAGATGACTAGCAATATGAGAGCCCGGATGAGAAAGTTTGCATCCATCCTTTTAGATGATCTAGTGCTTGAATGTCAAGGGGTGATGCTAAATAGGGATATAGACTTTGCTAAGCTGTCAGTCCATATGGAACAGGTAGAATAAAAGAAAAAGGAAATCACTGAATCTAGAGAGAAGAACAGGCAGGTAAAGAGAGACAGAATAGTAGATCAACATTACAGTCAGCCACATAGTGGTAAGTGGGGCAATAAATGGTAGAAGAAGAAGAATTAGGGTAATTCACAGTCTTCAGGTAGCGCCTTGGCGCCTAGACCTCCAGTTGATAGAATATCTCAGAGTTTCCAGACTAATCAGGGATCCAGAGCTCAAGATACTCAGTCATAAGGTAGTATGGCTCCACAGCATCGTACTTTTCCGCGGTGTAAGACTTGTGGTAGGAATCATCCAGGAAGGTGTCAGTGGGGTGCTCTTGTATGTTATTTATTTGTTCAGCTAGGTTACTTATATAGGGATTGTCCATCTGCTATAAGGAATGTTGGTGGTGCAAAATATCAGGCAAATTTTTCCACACCACCGCCGACTCAAAAGGGCACCACTTCAGCTACCAAAAGTGGTCACAATCGGATGTACGCTTTGACTAACCGCCAGGAGGTAGAAGCCTCACCAGATGTTGTCATCGGTACGTTAAAAGTCTTTTCCCGTGATGTTTATGTGTTACTTGATCCCGATTCTACCTTGTCTTATGTGACCCCATATGTGGCTATTGGTTTTGGGTTTGAGCCCAAAGTCATTACCAACCCTTTCTCTGTTTCCACTCTGCTGGGTGATTCTATTATGGATAGGAGGATATATAAAAATTATGTTATGTCTATTGTTAGCCGGGATACTGTGGCAGATCTCATAGAGCTTGATATGGTTGATTTTGATGCTATCCTAGGGATGGACTGGCTTCATTTGTGTTATGCCACACTAGACTATAGAACTCGAAAGGTTACTTTTTCTTTTCTGAATGAGCCAGGAATAAAATGGGAAGGGCACTCTTTAGCACCTATAGGGCACTTCATATCTTATCTTAGGGCCGTAAACTCATTTCCAAAGGTTGATTGTATCACTTTATTTGAGTCAAATATTTTAACACCAAAAGTCTTCTTCTTCAGTCTGTCCCTATAGTAAATGAATTCCCAAAAGTCTTTCCAGATGATCTCCCAGGAATACCACCTGATAGGGAGATAGATTTTGGCATAGATGTGTTGCTAGACACCCATCCCATCTCCATTCTGCCATATAGAATGGCTCTAGTAGAGTTGAAAGAGTTGAAAGAGTAGCTAGAAGACCTCCTAGATAAAGGTTTCATCCATCCTAGTGTTTCTCCCTGGGGTGCACCTATACTTTTTGTGCAAAAGAAAGATGGTTCCCTGCGTATGTGCATACATTACCGCCAGTTAAACAAGGTCACTATTAAAAATAAATATCCGCTTCCTAGAATTGATGATCTGTTTGACCATCTTCAGGGTGCTAAGTACTTTGCTACAATAGACCTTCGTTCAGGATATCATCAATTGAAAGTTAGGTAGTCAGACATTCCCAAGACAGCTTTCCAAACTAGATATGGTCATTACGATTTCCTAGTTATGTCCTTCGGGTTGAGTAACACCCCTACAACCTTTATGGACCTAATGAATAGGGTTTTCCAATAGTTTCTCGACTTGTTTGTTATAGTTTTCATTGATGATATCTTGATTTATTCCAAAAGTAAGGAGGACCATGCCAATCACCTCCGAATTATCCTCCAGACTCTCAAAGCTCATAGGTTGTATGCAAAGTTCTCTAAGTGTGAATTCTGTTTAAATGCTATTGCTTTCTTGGGGCATATTGTGTCTAATGAGAGGATTAAGGTTGATCCCCAAAAGGTTGAGGCAGTGAGAAAATGACCTAGACCCACGACTCTAACTGATATTCGAAGCTTCTTGGGTTTGACGGGTTATTACAGGAGGTTCGTGGAGAGTTTTTCTTCCATAGCTGTACCACTTACTAAGTTGACTCAGAAAAAGGTAAAGTTTTTGTGGTCTGACTCTTGTGAGAATAGTTTTGAGAAGTTGAAAGATAAATTGAATACTGCTCTTATTTTGACTCTTCCGGAGGGTACAACAGGTTTTGTTGAACACTATGATGCGTCTTGAGTGGGAGTTAGGTGTGTTCTTATGCATCACGGTAAGGTAGTGGCTTATGCATCTCGGTAGTTAAAGGTGCATGAACAGAACTATCCTACTCATGACTTAGAGTTAACGGCTGTGATTTTTGTAGTTAAGATCTGGTGGCACTATTTGTATAGGGTACATGTTGATATATTTACTGATCAAAAAAGTTTATAGTATGTTTTCTCGCAGAAAGAATTGAATCTTACGCAGAGAAGATGGTTGGAACTATTAAAAGACTATGACATGAGCCTGCACTATTATTCGGGAAAGGCAAATGTGGTAGCCGATGCCCTCAGCAGGTTATCTATGGACAGTTTTTCTTATGTGGGGAAACAAAAGAGGGAGATGGTGAAGGATATTTATCGACTTGCAAATCTAGGAGTGCGACTTTTAGATTTCGAGGATGGAGGAGTGGTTGTTCATGAGATAGCAAAATCTTCCCTTTGTACAGAAGTTAAAGAGAAGCAGGTTGAAGATCCCATCTTGATGTAGATCAAGAAAGATGTGGGTCAACTAAAGGTCATGTCATTTAAAATTGGTGGTGATGGTATTTTGAGATTCCAGGGTAGGTTGTGTGTGCCAGATGTAGATAGTCTAAGAAAGAGAATCCTTGATGAAGATCACACGTCGAGGTATGTTGTTCACCCTGGCTCTACTAAGATGTATCATGATTTCAAAACCCTTTATTGGTGGAATAATATGAAGCATGATGTGGCTAACTATGTTGCCAAGTATTTGAATTGTCAACAAATTAAAGTGGAACATATGAGGCCAGGTGGTTCTTCTCAAGAGATAGATTTGCCTTTGTGGAAGTGGGAGATGATTAATATGGACTTCATTACAGGACTTTTGAGGTCTCGAAACAAGTATAAATCCATTTGGGTGATTGTAGATAGGCTGACGAAGTTAGCTCACTTTCTCCCGATCAGGACTAATTATTTGGGAGAGGATTATGCCAAGCTGTTCATTGCAGAAATAGTTTGTTTGATTGGGGCACCTGTGTCCATCATATCTGAATGAGTTACACAATTTTGTTCTCAGTTTTGGAGATCTTTTCAGAGAGGTTTAGGTACCCAAGTGAACCTAAATACTGTTTTTCACCCTCATACTGATGGGCAGGCTGAGTGTACCATTCAGACCCTTAAGGAGATGTTGAGGGCCTGTGTGATTGATTTTAAAGGTAGTTGGGTGGAACACCTGCCCCTGATAGAGTTCACGTATAGTAATAGTTTCCATTCTAGTATTAAGATGGCATAATTTGAGGCATTGTATGGAAGAAGATGTAGGTCACCAATAGGGTGGTATGAAGTTGGTGAAACACAGATATTTGGGACTAATCTTGTTCATTAGGTAATGGAGGATGTGAAAGTCATTAGAGAACTACTTAAGACAGCTCAGAGTGGTCATAAATCCTATGCCGATGTTAGGAGAATAGATCTAATGTTTGAGGTTAGAGATTGGGTGTTTCTCAAGGTTTCTCCCATAAAGAGAGTTATGCGAGTTGGGAAGAAGGGTAAGCTGAGTCCTTTCTATGTAGGGCCATACAATATTGTGAGAAGGATAGGTGGAGATGCATATAAGTTAGAATTGCCTGCCAGTTTGGGTTCTGTTCATCCGATATTTCATATATCTATGTTGAAGAAGTGCATAGGAGACCATTCTTTAGTGTTGCCTATCGAAGAAATCAAAGTGACAGACTCCTTATCCTATGAAGAAGTGCCTGTAGAAATTTTGGATCGCCAAGTTAGAAGATTGAGGAACAAAGAGATAGCCTTAGTTAAAGTGTTATGGAGAAATCAAAAAATTGAAGAAGTAACTTGGGAATCAGAAGTTGACATAAGAGCTAGATACCCAAACCTTTTTGATCCAATGGATGAAGAATTGGAAGGTACAATCCTTGAATTATTCTTTCTATGCCTTAGTATGCTTGAAATTATGTTTGTCTGTGTCCCGCATCAATATTTGGGGACGAATATTCCCAAGGGGGATATTGTAACGCCCCAAAGTTTTTCCTAGCTGAATTTTTTGTCCCTAAAGTATCAAGCATTGGATTCTATAATGATTTATACTTATTTCCCTGTGGAATTCCTTAGATTTAAACTTTTAATTATGTAGATGAT
Organism: Capsicum annuum; assembly: GCF_002878395.1. NCBI lineage: Eukaryota > Viridiplantae > Streptophyta > Magnoliopsida > Solanales > Solanaceae > Capsicum > Capsicum annuum. The sequence continues at coordinate 2,559,581 of NW_025858245.1, forward strand.
CGAATAAGTTTTTCATCGACATAAAATTCATCCAAAACGAACACTCGGTGAAGGAGTTATGGTTCATTTAAGTCCTAATCGTAAAACATCGTCATTCCTGTCCTTGGCAAGTTGTGAAGAGAGTTTAAATGATGATGGTCAATTTCCAGTGAGACTCCGTGATGGTGGCGCATCACGGAGTGGGCCAAATTCCCATTCATCATTTTCCAGTGAGCCACAACGATAGTGGCGCGTTGCAACGGCCCATACGATCGGGTTCCAAGTTTAAATTTTTCCAATTTCGTTCAAAAGTTAACAAGGGTAGTTTCGACCTTTTTGTCAAATCTCTTAAAACGTCCAAATAGGAGATTTAGACCTCTACAAATATAATATACGACATTCTTAAGATTTCCCTCAAAACAAAAACCCTAGTTCATATACTTTTCCTCCAAGAAACTCAAGATTCAACCTTGGGTTTTCGAAATTGATCGGAGATTTGGAATCCCCAAACAGTAGGACTTAAGGATCATCCATTATTCTTCGTAATCGAGGTACGTGGGGTTTTTCTAAAATCTCATGGGTATAGAAATCATGATTTTAAGAAAGTAGTTTTGAATTTATGAATACATTCATATTTTAGAAGCTTCGTTATTATTGTTTTGGTCTTTAGGCCTTCTCCCAAATTGATTTGAATTGTAAATATGTACGTATGCATTAAAAACCGTGAATTATGAATTGAGAGCATGAAATCTGTAATCTCTCTCTCCCAGTACTTTATTATTTGATTTACAAGTTATGAATCCTTACATTTTATGGTTTACAGAATGATTCAAGATACTATTTGCCTTATATGAAATTCATGATGATTAAGAATGGGAGAGAGGAATGCTTTAATGATTTTAAGTGTTGAGATTGATAAACAAAGAAACTTCAGGAATATTTTTGAGAAGTTGGCCACTACTTATTGAAATTGTTGAATGAATGGAAAGCCTTTGCATGATTTTTGACTTATGATTTGAGATATGACTCTTCTTACACTATATACATGATCAAGTGGCCTTAATATTGTTTTAGAATGAAATGATCATATATGGCTCAGAATAATGACTTGCAAGTCCTGGTATGACGATACCAATTCAGACAATGCCATAACAGAGACAGACTAATACAGAAATGAGACTTTCATGTTTTAAAATTTCAGAATGATGTATGCTCAGAAAAGGCTAAAATAGGGCATAAAGAGATATTAGGTGGTTCCCTGAAGAGGGAACGAGTTCAGGTAACTCATTGCCCAAAACCGTAATTGTTCGATCCGGGTATATTATATTACGCTGGCCTAGTGCCATGGGACGTATCAGAATCAGAGACTCCAACCCTTGTGACATACTTGGATTGGGCGTTTCGCCACCGAGTCAATAGCGGATTCCATATATCCCATGGAATATCAGAGTTATAGGGGAGTGCCACCTAACTCAGAAGTAATACAAAAAACAGACAGTGTATTGACAAGAATTACGTATGATTTTCAGAAAGTGCCCATGTGTTTTAAGAACTATTTATGCAAGATGTTTTAACAAATTTCTCTCCACTATTTTACTTATATAAATGTTTTATTTTAGATTACTTTGCGTACCAGTACATCTATATTGACCCCTCTCCTCCCTCCAAGATCTAAGGCTCAGTCTAGGGGTCCAGAAAAGCAATAGATTTCACCAGACAGAGTTGCAGTGTCTAGTTGGTCACCTTTCTTTATTCCAAAAGGCCAGTTTACTTTTAGACAACTATTATTAGATATGGTTTTGGTCTACTGGGGGCCTTGTACCGGTTTTCAGATTGTGTTAGTGATCATGTAGCAGATATTTCTCAGACGGTTTACAGATGCTGCTAGTTAGTTTTGGATTTCGTTCTTAAATGCTAAATTCATATTAGATTTATGACCATGATTCCGCTTTCAATGATTTCCGTATTTCCTTGTTTATGTTTGAATGGTGTATATGATTTCAAGTTTAGAAGGGTGCCTGGTCTTTCATGGTTCGGGATGCTTGTCACGGCCAGGGCCTCGGTTCGGGTCGTGACAAATACTTTGTCCAAATTGTGCCTAGACAATAGGGCTTCTAGAGTTAAAGATGTAGACATTAAAGAGTTAATTGAAGCCTCAAATAAAATGATTCATTTTGTTTTGTTTCAATTCATTATTTAAAGAGACTTTCTGTTGTAGGCATATTATTTGTTTGTTGCAGTTCATTATCCAAGTGAAGAAACGACATTTTTAATGAGTTTAATGAAATGTAATTGGCTCCAATAAATTTTTTCTTTCTTAATTTCAAACTTCTACTTAGAAATTAATGGAACTGGATAACTTTTCATATTCCCAAATAGTGGAAATAAGAATTGAAGTTGAATGTGATTCAAAAAGGGTGTTTTTTCCATAAATTACTTCAGTTAAATCTAATCAATGTTAAATGTGTTTAACGTATAATTCAGGATTTGTACTAATTTTTTTTGATAATTCGTATGAATCGCCAGTCCTTTAATTAATTTGTGTGTTCTGTTATTTGCATAAAGTTAAAGCAAGTGTAATAAAAAAACATTCATTCATTAACTGAAAATTGAAGAACAAACACGACAACACCACAAAATGGAAAAAAAAAACCTAAATTAAAAAGGCTGAAAAAAAAACAAAAAGAAACAACAACCTAAGCTGCTGAATCAACAACCTCAGCTGCCTCATCACCTTCTTCAATCTTATCATTGTTTATCTCTTGTATGTAGGTGTGGAAACGATACCTCAACACCCACAGATCTCACTTAAGCTATTCCATATGTGGATTAAGTTCCTTCACCTCTTCTTTCAGAAGCTCAATCTCACAAATAGTGTGATAGTGTCTTGTTCTTCAGACCACACGACTATTCCTATTGTTTGAGGAAGACATATTATTTTGTATTTAAAAGAGGCATTTGAAAAGTTTTTAAGCAAACTCTCTATGGTAAAAGATGAACAATTTTACAAATAAAGAGGATATTTAAATAGGCAAGGGCTTTTGTTGGAGAATTAAATGAGAAATAAATAGTTACACCCTTTCCGCAACCAGCAAGCCCATCCAATTATAGTATCTAAAAATTGATATTAGTAACATCACATATGTTCTAGAAAAAGGAATGAACAGTGTTAGAGTCAGTCGTAATGGGCAGACTGTATGCTGTCAATGTCAAGGGTTTCTCTTTTTTCCAAATCCTATCAAAAATTAACCAAACCTACCAAGTGGATTTGAAGAGCTTTCTCACCTTTCTCATCCAAAATCTTACAAAAAGATTTGGTAAATCTAGATGTCTTAATTTACAGTTTTCAATCATCATCAACTAAAAATATACATAGAAAAGGAAAGAAATAATTATGATTGTTTTATTAATGCAATGAAACTAAAGAAAAATAAAAAGTTATTAATAGAATTGAAAATAAACTAAAGAGTAGAGATATGAATTCAATAAGAAAAGACATTCAAACCAATCAATAATCCAAGCACTAAAACTATGGATATCATCACATATATTCTTTTTGAAACCTGTACTACCTGGAAACTACTTCGCACATCGATTACATATTGAATAGATAAGAAGACATATCCTGCAACCCTGTATCCAATCATGAAGTCCAAGACATCTCCTATTCGGAAGCCCACTTCACGAATGAAATTTCTCCACCCATCATATATCCTCTGCCTGTTCTAAACCCCGAAGTAGGAAACTTTAGCCTTATACAACTTTCTTGTACCATGATGACGAAGGGTTATTTGCGTCGGGGAAATGGGGAAGTATTGACTTACATCTCGTGGTATCCACTAAAAAGGAGGAAAAAGATGGATGAATTAATCAAATTTGAAGGAGAACAAAAGTTAAATGAAACTAACAAAGAAACATAGAATCACCATTGAATACAAAATTAGAAATTATCACTCCATCATGTGTCATATACAATCTGTGCAATGTAATACAAAATGTTGGCCAGTCATCAGGTATGTTGCCACGAACTAGAGTAAACCTTGTTATTTTCTTAAGGGGAGAAGAGAATAAGGTTTTGATTATGAGTTTGCTGTATATCATGGAGTGTTAATTGTAATAAGTATTAGAGTAGGGATATTTTCAGCTTCCCTCCAAATAAATATAGGGAATATTTCAATTGAAATGATTTTTGAATTCCCAAACACATGGGGAACCACCTTCAAAACATAACAAAAATAGTGCAAAACTATGGTTTCAAAAATGGGACCTATGAAATATAAGGTTGATGGTTGACCAATTTGCTGCAATAACATTCATTCCTACTTAGAATGTACTATATTTTTATTAATTCTTTATTTAGGTATATCATTAAGGAACCTAGTTATTTATTTAAAGTAACGCACTGTAACGCCCCGAGTCTGTATCTCGGATTCTACACGGTACTCATAATACTGAAGGACCACAAGCTAACCTATGACTGGTACTTGCTGCAACATCTGAATAATAATACTACAAATATGCAAAAATTAGGTGAAAACATGCCATAAGGTTTAATACTGAAATAAAGCTGACCACGGTATAACAATACCAAAATTGGAATATATATCTGAAAATACTCTAGTCTGAAAAGCCTCTACTGTCTGAATCATAGAGTTGATTGGACAAGCCCCCAACTAACCCCAACTGCTGAAAACTATACTGATAAAACAAAATACCGAAGAAAATAATCATGTCCTCAAACTATGAGGAATCACAACTAACTCTGACTGCTGAAGATCTGACCTGTTAAGGGTGCTCGGGAGCCCGTGCATCTAAACCTATGATATAAGACATCATAGCACAAAAGAAAGGTATGCGTAAGTACTTTGAATGTACTGGTATGCTAAGTGAGGTAGGCTGAAATGCATGGGTTCATATGCATGAACAATACTTACTGAATGACATGAATATAACTAAATGTGAACACATGCATGAATACGTATACTGTAACTGAGATCGTGATAACACTGGATACTGAGTTCTAAATTACTGATTTACTGATATTTAAGTTTACTAATACTGTGTTGCTGATAATTGAGTGACTGTATCAACAGTTTTAATTCTGTGGAACTATGCAAAGTTTCGTACTGAACTGAGTGACTGTGTCTAACAGTACTAAATCTGTAGAACTAAACTGAGTTCTATACTGAGACTGTGTTTGAGACTAAAACTGTGGAAGGTAGTCATATAACGAATATGGCCCTCTCTGAACTGATTGGGGTCCAAACTGTAACCCCAGCTGGAAGGGTGTCAGTACCGTGTCATGGGTAAAGATAAACTGTAAGTGGACCCTCTCTGACAGGAAGCTTTTTCATCAACCCTCGTTGGCAGAAAAACTCGTGTGAGATGTATTAACCCTAATCTGGTAGGAAAATATCTCAACCTACTCTATCTACGCAGTTTTGTAACACATGGATTTCTACTAAGGGTCAAATTCTCTGCTGACAGGAATACCCCCATCCTTGGGTTCGCTTGGTGTTGAATCCTACTACTAACTGAATAAACACTGAACTGATTTCCTAGTTCATACTAGGCTTGACTGAACTGTTACTGATTTTACTGAGTTCTATTGACTGACGAAATACTACTAAATTCTATTAGCTGACTGAGTTTACTGAGGTTTGAACTGAATACTGAATCATATGGGATAATACTAAGTCTACTGAGTTCTCTTGAGTCCTGTAACTGAATGAGAGTACTACTAATCGTAACATGACTGAGAGTATTCATTACTAACACTGGCACTAGGTAAACAACTAAATTGCTGGGTATAAATACGCCCAGGACACGATAGCATGAAAAGTAAAGCTTTACTTGATCTTGCATAGCATAATAATGAACACTTGTTCATAACGCATCTATAGAGGAATTTTATCAAACACTTGCATGGCATGAAATAGTATGCACACTAGCATGATATAATTTTATTATTACATTCACATGAGCAATTCATCAAACACTTGGATGGCATAGTATATGCACATAATACTAAAAAACATGTGAGTATCACGATACAATTTCCAAATTCACAATTCCATGGGTTTCAACATGAATTTACATGATAAATCACACATATCCAATAATCCTACATCAATCTTGTAATAAATCATGAAATAGAAATCCAGTTATAGCAATAATCATGTATACATTTTTTGATACGAAATGGTATCTAAAAGAGCATAAAACAATCCGCTACTACACAAAAACTGTCCACACGCACTGACACTAAACGAATGCAACAAACACAAACTTAAATGATAAAGAAGATAGGTAACTTGACACAAAGAGAACATGTAATGTAGAAAATAAAGATCTTATTAAACTCTAAACCCTCTACAAAATACATTAGCAAGAACCAAGTTCTTATGGAACATAAGAGAAACTCGGTTCACTCAAGAACTCACGTTTCTAGCCGTTTCACAACACAAATGGAACCTTTCACTTGTTGTGTTTAAATATTGGTGGTCTACTCTCTTCTTGAGAGGAAAATGGTGTTCAAAATATTACACTTGATATCAAAATAATCTAACTAAGGAACAAGACTAAGGAAAATGTTTAAATAGTCTATTAGAAAAGGTGTTTCAAAAGGACTTCTTTGCCCTTAATGAGGGTGGTGGGTGTGGAGTGTATTTGGGGAAGCCTTGGGTGCATTTTTGAACACCTAAGGGCAGCCCTCACATGTAAAGGCATACATTCCCTTGGGCGATTTCACATCAAGCTCAAATGCGTCCATTTTCATAAACGTGCCTTGTAGTCTTTGTAGTTCCCAAGCTTGGATATGGCTTTGAAAAAGGCTTCAAAAGGCCTTCAATTCACTTTGCAAATCCAAAACTTGGACCTTCAACAAAAGATTGTAATGCTTGTGCTCCTTATGCTTGTATCATCTTCTCCATCTTGAAAGGAATTTGTCCTCAAATTCGCACCTTGAAAAACCAAAAAGAGAGAAAACAATCACACAATCCTCATGATAGAAGGGTTATCGTTAGTACCACAAATTATATAGATATGCCAAGGGGGTACACTTTTGGAATACAACCACAGTCCTCTGTGATGATCGTGAAACATGTACCACAAGCATCACAAAGGACATGTCTAAGATAAACATCAAGGAAAGAGGAGTGCAATCCAAAACTATCACATATGTCATCAAGCCAAGGTTGTTCATATTTGGAATATACCCATGGGTCCTTTATGTGTGACATAAAAAGCTTAGCATGAATGGCACAAAGGAAGTGACTCTAACAAATATCAAGAGATAAAGAAACTAAAATGGTCTTAATGGCTTTACTATACCCAAAAGGTAAGACTACCTTTATCTTAGGAACCATAAGATACAATTATTTTATTACCTCTACAAAGGACCTCATCAAATGTAGTTTCACTATTAATCTTAAGATCCACCTCAACCATATATCACCATCATTCAAACAAGGAAACCAGCCACCAAACTTCCTACCACTACACAATACAAATTCAAAATTAACATAGTTATCATCATAGGTTAAGAGGTAGTATAGAAAGGAATCAAGTGTGAAAACATCTTGCCGAGGGGGTACACTTTTAAAATACAACCAGAAATTCTTTATTTTTACTATGAAACAGGTATTTTGAACATTATAAAGGATAGGGATAAGATAATCATCAAGGAAAGATAAGTATAAGTTGAGGCAACCCCTTTCCCAACCCACTAGTGTTCCGAGATCAAAGGGATGGTGTAACCAAGGTTATAAGAAGAGATTAACCAATCATTTTACTAGGCTATCATCCAAGACTAAAGAGTTGTGGCCTAGAAGTTTTCTCTTAAGAGAAAGCACACCTTTATTCAAAAGTTTTCCAAGCATATGATTACATTAAGCAAAACTAGTAGCACGGTTTGCATCACACAAGCTCAAAGGAATATGTCCAATATCAAGGTATATATTACCATAATGAACACTAACTTGAGGATTTTGAATCACATCACTCACACGATAAAGTAGTGAACTATCCTAAAGAGCAAATTGATCAACATATGCAACAAGAGAACTACCAAAGAAAGATTCATGCTTTTCTACACTACGTAAACCTAAAGCTACTTCACATTGGATACTAATATCCTTATCACAAAATTTCAAGCCTAAGGAAGTGTAGAGTGTAGTAACGGTACCTCGGTGTATCCCACAACTATCTACTTTTTTGGAGCTCTCAGCCAAGGGTGTCACTAGCTCATTTCCCATGTTATCGTGTGGAATCCTTTTTTGATCCTTCTTTGAGAGCATATGAACTTGAACCTGTACATAAGAAGGATAAATACTGGGGAAAGTGCTACCATATGGGTTATTAAATATCAAAGATCCTTTGTGGGCAAATCGCACAAGTACATTTTTCTTTCCCGTTCCTACTTCACTACCCATGGTTTCTCTTTCCCTTTTCCTTTTTTCTTTATATTATTGTATCTCACCACTAAGTTTCTCTCCATATTTAGGCTTGGCCTCATTATTCTTGGATCCTAACCCTCCCCCCTCTTCTACTTGGGTGGGGTATTTTCAGGTTAGTGTAGCTTGGGGAGGGTACATTGGATTTAGTAAAGTGTAGGGTCTTTGGAATTGAGGTGTTTGGGCTTGTAAAGGGTAAGGCCTTTGGTAAAGTGGGTTTGAATGTGGTACTTTGGATTTTGAGGTAGCATTTGAGTACTAAGTCCTTCTTGTTGGACTTGGTTAAATGAGGAATAAATAGGTCTACTTGTCTCTTGGGTTGATGGACTTTGGTTTTGTGGATTGGCATTTAGTGGAGGTCTTTGGATTGGGGGATTTTTGTTTGGAGGATTTGGATTTAAGGGTGGATTTTGGGTTTCAAGTCCTTCATGTGGGATTTGGAGGCATGGGGAATGGCTGGGTCCATCAAGGCCTCGGCCTTATGAATAGTTAGTATAAGGTATGACATTTGGCTGATACATTATTTGGTGCATGGCTTTGGGGGTAGTTGTTAGGGATGTGTTTTGAGGATTTGAGGGTCAAGAACTCCGTTGGATTTCTACCCTTTTCATTCGGCCACTAATAGAGGCCACTTCCAGTCCCAACTTATCAAGATTCACATTCGCTCTAGCCACGTCCTGAGACAAGGATTCAAGATTAGCCACAAGAGCATTCAAAACATTATGGTCTATGGTTTATGCATTGGAAGTTTTGGGTTCCATGTGTGGTGGTTCCATTTGCAAATGTACCTACAAAACAAGCAAACGTTTGTTCAAAATACTCTCACACTCTTTCCACTTGGCCCTTCAAGTGTTGTAAGCCAACTATCAACTTATGAGTGCTTGGGAATGAATCTAATCTTGAGTTAGAATGGATTTCGGCTTGGAAGGCTCAAGGAATTTTTGTACACACTTGAACCAAGAACACCAACTAATTGTAAACGAGCAAAGCACCACAAGGAACATTAGCACAAAAGACAAACTCGAAAACTAGTTCACAACTTAGTAGGTAGTTACTTAGTTGCCAACTAGTGTAGGAATCAATAGAATGAAACCAATAGAGACAAGGGAAGAAACTATGAATGTCCAATGACTTGAGTTTTGTTGTTGATGTGGCCACAAATTTTGTTTTGGCCATTTGGTGTTTTTGTTTTTGTTTAAGTTTGATGTTTGTCACTTAAGTTGTTCAATTTTTGTTTGTGGGAGATGATTTTCGGTTTTGGAATGATGAAATAAGACTTTGGACTCTTTTTCCAAAGGTCAAAAGGTGTACATCATCTTTTCACCAACTTTCACTAAAATGGCAAAACAACTTTTTGCCTTGTCTTTGTCCCCTTCCTCTTTTGGCCTTTCTTGAAAGATGTTTGTCACCTGTTTAGTAACTAAGCCTTTTGGATTCCCTTTGTTTCTTTACCACTTTGGTGTTGTCTTAAAAGTATTCCCAAGACAAACCAATGCCTTGTCTCTCTCTTCTCTTTTCAAAATCAAAAAACTCCTTTTTTTGCACACTACTTCAAGAAAAAAATGAACAACAACATGAACAATATGAACAATAAGAACCTCTTAGCCGTCCACCCTTCAACCTCAAGGGGTGTTAAGGAACAACAAGATAACACAAAACAAAACTAAGACAACAAAAACACACCTAAATCTAAACAAAAATCTCGGCCAAAATAACAACAAGAAACGATTTCGGCCAAGACAACAAGAATGGACAGATTTGCTTCTTTTTGGAATTTTCAGTTTTTCAACACTTATTTTTTTTTTTGATTTTTCGAATTAGAGAGCCCAAGATTTGTAGTGTAGGAATGAAACCAGCCTTAGCTATGATACCAAAGGATACCAAATGGTATCTAAAATAGAACAAAATAGTTCGCTACTACACAAAAATAGTCTACACGTACTAGACACCAAACGGGGGCAACAAACACAAACTTAAATGATAAAGAAGGTAGGTAACTTGACATAAACAGAACACATAATGTACAAATAAAGAAATTATTAAACTATAAACCCTATACAAAATACATTATCAAGAACCAAGTTTTTACGAAACACAAGAGGAACTCGGTTTATTCAAGAACTCACCTTTCTAGCCATTTCACAACATAAGTGGAAACTTTCGCTTGTGGTGTTGAAATGTTGGTGGTATACTCTCTTCTTGAGAGGAAAATGGTGTTCAAAATATTACATGTGATATGAAAAAAATCTAACTAAGGAACACGAATAAATGTTTAAATGGTCTATTACAAAAGGTATTACAAAATGACTCCTTTGCCCTTAATGAGGGTGGTGGGTGTGGAGTGTATTTGGGGCAGCCCTGGGTGTATTTTTGAGCACCTAAGGCCAGCCCTCACATGTCAAGGCATACACTCCTTTGGGCGAGTTCACAATAAGCTCAAACGCGTCCATTTTCATAAACGCGCCTTGCAGTCCTTATAGTTCCCAAGCTTGGAAAAGACTTCAAAAGGTCTTCCATTCACTTTGAAAATCCAAAACTTGGACCTTCAAAAAAATCTTGTAATCCTTGTGCTCCTCATGCTTGTATCACTTTGATTTCAAATCATGGAAAGCATGAAATCAAGCTACTTGAAGTTTAAAAGAGTTTCTTGGACTCCAAGGGTGGAAGGAACCCTTGGATGAACACTTCACATACCTTGGTTGCCATATTCTTAAAGAACAATGGTGAAATATTGAGCCTTGGCTTTTGAATTTAGATCAACTAGGGTTTTTGTTTTTAAGAAGTTTGAGAATAGGGAATGGATTTAGCCTCTAAGAGGGCTTAATCTCAAGTTTTTGGGGATGATAGGAGTGGGAAAAAGACCTTAATAAACCTGAGGATGCGGCTTTTAATGACTAAAAACTAAAGTATCGACGCGCAGACTGACACACCGCATCATTGGCATCAACGCGATGGCCAATGCGCTACGTCAAGTCTACGTCGGTTCACTTGAATTTGCACTGAGCTGAGGGAAAAATTATCTATCGATGCGAGGGACAATGTGATGCATCGAGATTGTGTCGACACACTATTTTGGTCACTCGAACATGGTCTAAACGAGGTTCGAAAAATCCAAAACTTGTTCGAAAATATCTACTGACATTCCTGATCATGATTCAACCTGAAGATTGATAATTTACGGTCATAAGAGTCATGAAATAGAGTTACCAACTTACGAAGGACAAAATAATACTAAGTCTAAATACTTAGATAGAATATTCTAAGTCTGGGAACCCTTAGCAAGCTTAAAAGACTGAGTTGAGCTTAGAATTTTGCGGGGTCATACACACATAATAAGTGACTTGTTTTAATACATTAAGTGTTTTACATTTAGATTGCATTTGTGTAACCAAAAATCACATGATTGAATATTCAATTGATTATCTAAATCATGATGAGAATAGCGAATTAAACTGAATGGCTTATAATCGATAGTTGTTGATGTAATATATTTTGTTCATAATTTGAGTATGAACATGACACGAGAACCGTGAACCAAATTAGTTGATGCGACGAGTGTGAAAATGTTGATTGAATCAATTTTTCAAATTGAATCGACAATGGTGAACAAGTTTGATTGACGTATAATCATAAATGTTGACTCAATTTATGTTTGGTGTATAGTAGTAATTTTTGATTCAATGTTTTTTTGTAATTGAATACATTTTTATTTTTTCATGGACATAGAAATCATGATGAATGTTTTAGGTAGATTCAATTTGTTATTTGTTACAATTAAGAAATTAGTTTCAATCTTAAGTAGGCGTAGACTACAAATATTATCCACAATATTACGAACTATTGTTTCAAGATATTGCGATGTGATTTTAATCTATTACATGGAAATTGTGTGGCCATAAATATTCCATTGAATTATGAATATTTGTAATTTTGAATAACGTCTCATAATATAACCCAAAATCCGAATGTCATTTTCAAACCAAAATACTATGGCTTTCTAATTTAACTATTGTATTGCAAACTTAATTTTTTTTAAAATTTTTACTAGCTTAGTGGGTGTTCGGATTGACTTAGTTTTAGATACTTTTATCTTTTATTATTTTTTTATTAAAATCCTACCCAACCACTAATTATGGTTCACTTAGTTACCTTTTTTCCTAACTAATGCTTTTGCTACTCTTTATTTCACGAAACAGGATTTTGTTTCTTCTATTTTGCATTCATTAGTTCTCTTTTGGAAATAAAACATATAAAAATTAACTAATGATTTCTGTTGCTCATAAAAAAATTTAAGATAATAAAATGGAAGCAGCAAAACAAATAAAGCTAAATAAATCCATTGAATATGAACAACTAAATATATTTATAAAAACAAACCAAAACAACAAAGTATTAGTAATGCCTGGAAAAAGTGGGGAAAGGTTCTATTCTTGCAATAAGATTTTGTAGGTGTCGGTCCAGATTAAGAATAATAATTTTAACATAGTTTTCACAACTGTGTAAGAGTAACATATGTAAAACATCTCCTTCTCTAAAATTCATAACCTTGATAAATTTTCTCCATTCGTTGTTGATCCTACGATGGTTGTTGACGTCGCAAGGACCAACCTGATCTAGATACACCTCAAAAGATGAATGAATGATCTTAATCGGCATCGATTTTAGGAGAACGTAGCCATTGATGCTTAGTGGCAACCACTACAATTCACAAAATAAGAAGAAGTGATGAATGCATTAAACGAAGACACATACAATGAACTATTTTTAAAAATAATAAATAAATCTACCAGTAAGTCAAGTGTCATATAGATGCAGTGCAGATTAACTTGAAATTGATGAAGGGGGCCTATCTGCGTTTGAACGGGAATGAACACTGATATATTTTTTGAGAGAGATATCAAGGAATTTAGTAGTTAGTTGTATATAGTTTAGGTGAAACATGCACTGTGATGAATTTTAGAAGAGATGAATGGAAGAGATGACCTAGATTCTTACAGTATGTGTTCATAGAGGTGACCTTGGCAGTTTTAGTGCTTGTTTGGATGGTTGATTTTCATGATATGGTATGGTATGGTAACTAAGCAAACCATGTTAGTTTTGATTATTTTATAAAAGATATGGTATGGTATGGTATCTTTCCATAGTTTGGTAACTATGAAACTGCCCAATTTTCAGAACCACCAATTTGGTGGTATCCCATGGTTTTCTTATTTTTTTAATTATACCCTTATATAATATTATCTAATCCTATTTTATCCTTTACCCTATATTACTTACAACCCTAAAAATATTTTTAACCTTTATTACTTACAACCCTAAATGTATTTTTATTTTTACGCATAACAAACTCCTCTTCTTTATCGTGGTTCTCCTCTGGATTCTTTGTTCTTCCTCATTAATTTATTCTTCTATGCTCATTCTCTCCAGATAAGAAATTTTGGGCAACTAACAAAATATAGTTCCACTAGGAGTAGATAAAAATCCCTTATAGCCATAGGACCACTCTTTGCTTCATTGTTAATTTCCATTATGTAAAAATTGGCTTTTACAAAGTAAAAAAGGTAAGCGTAGTTGAATGCTTAAAAGAAAAAAATATATTACAGAAGCATGCTTAGATACATATTATTTTGGAATTTTGCGGCTAACATTACCTTATGCTTATGCGTACTTTATGTTTTGGTGTGCTACAAAGTGCATGTGGCATAATAATCAAACCATCATCGAACTTGTGCATTTGACCAACTTCGTGATATGAAAGTTTAGAATGAATGTACATTATGAAATTCGTTGATTCTCAATTTATCTACATATATCAAATTTAGTGAATTCACTTGATTCAGGGGATTGTTGAATGAACGTACGTCATTAATTGCGTCGATCTTATATTTATGAACATTAAATTAAACTTTATTAAATTCGCTCGTGACATGGGATTGTTAAATGAACGGATGTCATGAATCATGTTGAATCTCAACTTGTCAACATTATATCAACCATTATTAAAATCACTCATGGGATGGGTTTGTTCAATGAATATACATCATTAATTCTGATAATTCTCAATTTGTGAATATTATGTCGAACTTTATTAAAATTGCTTGTGATATGGGATTGCTGAATAAACATACGTCATGAATTACAACGATCCTGAGTTTATAAATATTATATCAAACATTATTAAAATCACTCATGGCATGGGATTTTTCAATGAATGTACGTCATGAATTGCGACGATTCTCAATTTATGAACATTATATCAAAAATTAATAAATTCACTCGTGACAAGAGATTGTTGAATGAACATACGTCATGAATTGTGTCAATTCTCAACTTGTCAACATTATATCAAATATTATTAAATTCGCTCGTGACAAGGGATTGATGAATGAACGTATATCATGAGTTGCGTTGAATCTCAACTTATCAATATTATATCAAACATTATTAAATCATCTTGTGACAAGGGATTGTTGAATGAATGGATGTTATGAATTTTGTTGACTCTCAACTTGTCAATATTATATCAAATATTATTTAAATAACTCGTGGCATGGTGTTGTTCAATGAATGTATGTCATAAATTGCGACGATTCTCAATTTGTGAATATTATATCAAACTTTATTAAATTCACTCATGACTTAGAATTGTTCAATGAATGTACAACATGAATTGTGATGGTTCTCAATTTATTAATATTCTATCAAATATTATTAAATTCACTTGTGACAAGAGATTATTGGATGAACATATGTCATGAATTGTGTTGACTCTCAACTTGTCAACATTATATCAAACATTATTAAAATTATCATGGCATGGGGTTGTTCAATGAATGTATTTCATGAATTGCAATTATTCTCAATTTGTGAATATTATATCAAAAATTAATAAATTTGCTCATGACAAGGGATTGTTGAATGAACTTACGTCATGAATTGCGTCGATTCTCAACATTATATCCAATATTATTAAATTTCCTCGTGACAAGGGATTGTTGAATGAACGTACATCATGAATTGCATTGACTCTCAACTTGTCAACATTATATCAAATATTATTAAATTCTCCAATGACAAGGGATTATTGAATGAACGGACTTCATGAATTGCGTTGACTCTCATGTTGTTAGATTATATCAAACATTATTAAAATCACTCGTTGCATGGGGTTGTTCAATGAATGTACTTCATGAATTGTGACGATTCTTAATTTGTGAATATTATATCAAACTTTATTAAATTTGCTCGTGACAAGGGATTGTTCAATAAACATACATCATCAATTGTGTTGACACTCAACCTTTTAACATTATTTTAAAAATTATTAAATTTGCTCATGACAAGAGATTGTTGAATAAATGTATGTCATGAACTGCGTTCACTCTCAACTTGTCAACATTATATCAAACATTATTAAATTCGCTCATGATATGGAATTGTTGAATGAACGTACGTTATGAATTGCGACGATTCTCAATTTGTGAACATTCTATCAAACTTTATTAGATTCACTCATGACATGGGATCGTTCAATGAATGTACATCATGAATTGCGACGATTCTCAACTTATCAATATTATATAAAACATTATTAAATTCTCTCATGACAAGAGATTGTTGAATGAACGTACGTCATGAATTGTGTTGAGTCTCAACTTGTCAATATTATATGAAACATTATTAAATTCGCTTGTGAGAAGGAATTGGTGAATGAATGAACGTCATGAATTGCGATAATTCTCAATTTATGAACATTATTTCAAACTTTATTAAATTCACTTATGACATGGGGTTGTTAAATGAATGTTCATCATGAAATGCGATGATTCTCAATTTGTGAACTTTATATCAAGTATTATTAAATTTGTTCGTGACAAGGGATTGTTAAATGAACATACGTCATGAATTGCGTTGATTCTCAACTTGTCAATATTATATCAAATATTATTAAAATCACTCATGGCGTGAGTTTGTTCAGTGAATGTGTGCCATGAATTGTGACGATTCTCAATTTATGAATTTACATCAAACTTTATTAAATTTACTCGTGACATGGGATTTTTTAATGAATGTACGTCATGAATTGCGACGATTCTCAATTTGTGAATACTACATCATACTTTATTAAATTTACTTGTGACATGAGATTGTTCAATAAATGTACGTCATGAATTACGAAGATTCTCAATTTGTCAATATTATATCAAACATTATGAAATTCACTTGTGTTAAGAGATTGTTGAATGAACGTACGCTATGAATTGCGTTGACTTTCAAATTTTCAACATTATATCAAAAATTATTAAATTCGCTCACGATAAGGGATTGTTGAATGAACGGATATCATGAATTACGTTGACTCTCAACTTGTCAACATTATATCAAATATTATTAAAATAACTCGTGGCATGGGGTTATTCAATGAATGTACGTCATGAATTGCGGTGATTCTCAATTTGTGAATATTATATCAAACTTTATTAAATTCACTCGCGATATAGAATTGTTCTATGAATGTACGTCATGCATTGCGTTGACTGTCAACTTTAGCATAGACTACTTCATAATCTTGCAATTCTTTGACATATCACTTACAGGTTTATCAAACTTTATATTTCTCTCCTAATTTTATTCCTATGTGGTAATTGTTTTGTTTATTTTTTCCTCAGAAATGAAGTGTAACAGGTCATATGAGAACACCAATGCTCTACATGAGAAGAGCATCGAGCAACATTTATCGGATGTTGGCAAACGTTACTCTAAAGGCCTATTTACATTGAAAAAGATGTCGATTGTGCAAATCCATGTTGAACGGCGGGTGGATGAGATCGAGGCCACGACGAGGTCAAATGTCGGTGCTGGCATATCTGACGTTGATAAAGTACAACCACCTACACCCCCTCTAACTATGATTTATGTCTAATTTCATGTAAGATATTTCATTATCCAAACTCTTATGAAATGATTATTGGATATGATTAACTATCCAATGTCAAAGTTTTTATGAAATTTTGTTTAATTATATTTTCTATTTCCCATTCTAATTTTCACATATATTTTAGTTCCAATTGAAAACCCAAAAAAATAAGAAGTGCAACTCCATTTAATTTTTAATCTGAGATTAGCTGGTATTATTTGATAGAGGATTTTTTTATTTTATTGGAGTAACTATAAAAATTTTTATTCATTTTTTTTCAATTTACTACATAAATATGATGATATCGTAAATGATATGAGTTGAAATTTTATGTTTAGGACTTAAAAGAGTTGATTAGCATAGTAGAATTAAAGAAAATATAGTTGAATTTGCCCTTACTTTCCACTTTTCCACTTTAGAGATCTAAATGTGATTTGAAATAAAGGAATGACTATAAAACTTTGTTATGGTTTGTTATGGTTGCCTTAATGTCTATTTTTAACAACAAATCAGTGATTTAGCCGTGTAAAGTCATCCAACAATAACAAGTGGGACCTTTGGTATGCATCCACTCTCAACCTAGGTATATTCAAGCGTATGAACATGCTTAAAAGTAGGAGCATTACCTAATCTTTCAGATTATGTAAGAGATCGACATGGGGTTAGGATGTTGAATTTTTTTAGGTCATTGATCACTCTAACTACATCCTAAATTAATTGACATTGTACCACACAATACATTTTTCTTTACAAACTTTTTATTTTGATCAATCTACGAAGGCATTTGGTAATGAATTATTTTTCTTTTAAAAAAAATTATTTCACATCATTGAAAAAATTATCAAGATGGAGTTTGTCCATGAAAATTAAATTTAGCAAGTAGGGTTTTTAGGTCACTGATGTAAATTGTCATCGTACAATACAATTAAAAATAAGATTGAAAATCAATTTTGAAAAAGGAAATAAGGTAACCGAACTCAAATCAATTATATTGACACTATTATAATGTGGTATCCGCAATTAGACGAATAACTTAGTTTTACTTGGGCTGCATTTATGATCACCATTTATATCCAATCCATGCTTGTGCCATGCAGAGTCGACTAAGAAGATGTGGCTTCTCTGCAATGAACTGAAGCTTCATCGAAATCAAGGTAGGTTAGGCTAGGTGTAATGCCCCGAGAGTACACCCTGGGCATCATATGGTGCTTATGGTGACGAGGGACCACAAGATAACCCATAAGCTGGTACCTGCTATGAGCGCTGGATAACATGATCATAAATGTGGAATAATACTGACATGCCATAAGGTTTTAATAACTGAATTCAAAATTAAAATATGAGTCTACAGAAATAACTGACTAAATTTGATAAAATACTAATAAGCTGGATAACTAACTGTAATGTGTGATTACTCAATAACAGACTCTAATATATGACAAGCCTCAACAACTGAATAACTGTGAGTTGATAGGATAGGCCCCAACTAACTCCAACTAACTACTAAGCTAAGATATGAAATAAAGTAAGCCTGTCCTCAAAGTATGAGGACTCACAACTGCTACTGTTGAGGATCTAATAAGTCTAATCACAAGCCAGGAACTGGGTCTTAGAACCTCTGATATAATACATCATAGTGAAAAAGAAAAGGTATGTGATCAATACTTTGAATGTACTGGTATGCTAAATGAGGTAGGCTGATATATAAGGTTTCATGAACAGAACTAATAATTAACTGAATATGCATATAAAGCATGGAGTACTGAATAGAGAGCATGAAATCTGTAGGTACTAGGAATATGTGGAAATCTATAATTACTGAGTATGCATGAAAATTCATAAATACTGAAGATACATGAAAATTTGTAGATACTGAGGATGCATGACCAAGCATATAACATGAACTAAGTAAAATCTATAAACTGAAATAAATGAAATATGTATGTTTTGGTCAAACAACACTAAGACTGATTAACTGAATTGGAACTGTAACTGAGATTGTTTCTGAGACTGTGAAAGGTATCATCTATCCGATATTCCCCAATTTGAGCTAATTAGGGTCCAACCTGTAACCCCAGTTGAAAGGCTGTTAATACCATTCCACGGGTACTAATGCTGGCTGTGTGGATCCACTAAACTGATATAATGTCTAAAGAACTAAGAATGTAAAGCCTGAACTGACGGGTGACCCCTTCAAGATAGTCAAGCCTAATCTAACGGGTGACTTCTCATATCCTATGCTAGCTACGTAGTTCTGGTGTATAGGGACTACTACTAATGACTCTGGCTATTTGACAAGGAAGCCACCATCCCTACAATCACTTGGTGCTAAATCCTAGTCCTAACTGAAAGACACTGAAATACTAGACTGTTCTGAGTTTAACTGACTGATATCTAACTATTCTGATAATGCTCATAGTATGTTCTGAAGAATATTATGTAATGTACTGAGACTAAATTACATAAACAACTATTGTTTTTTTGTATTCAATACCCCCAGGACTCAAAAATAACAATGGTAAAATGACACTAAAGCTTGGGAGATAAAGCATGAAGGCTTTTATTAAATCAATCACTCTTGTAGGCATTTTATCAAACACTTGTAGTTCATGGTTTAGAACAATCATAGGGATTTCATGGAACTTGTAGAAATAGCACGAATTTAACATAATAGAATTAAATCATGGTTTAATTCAATAAATAATATTATTAAAACATGGAGGATTAAATAACAACAATAATTTTATCGATTCATGGTATAAAATCAATAGTACATGGAGATTAATGAGTGAAATCACAATTTAAAATCAATAAACATACAAAGATCAAAATTTTATAATTTAAATAGGATACTTGGACTCCATGGATGAAAAGAATCCATGGATGAACATCTAACATGCCTGGGATAATGAATTTAGGAGGATTGATGGAGAGTTCTTGAGATTTGGCCTTGAATTTGAGAGTTAGGGTTTTTTGTTTTTGAAAAGGGGATCTTTAATTTGAGTAAAATTTAATAATGATGAGTATTTAGGTCAATTAGGGGTTAAATTTCGTGTTTAGTATGAGTTTAAGGCTTAAGAGAAAGATCCGAATACCCCTAAACAAATTATAAAATGCAAGCTGGAAACTGAATATCCCGATTTTTGGCCTTGGCGTGATACGCCACTGGAAAAGGGACAATTTGGAAACTGGATGATGGCACAACGCGGTAAGATCATGGTCCTTTACTGGGATGCCATTTTGTCCACCTCCGCGATGCTTCATAATTTTGTTGGCTCATTGCAAATTGTCAAACATGAACTGGGTCCTTGGTGCGACGCGCCAACATCGTGGTACCATACTGGAAACTGACAATTGTTATTTAGACTGGCTCCATGATACTCTAAGGGTCAAAATGATGGTGTTTAATGATTGAAACTTAAAATTGCCATAACTTCTTACCATGTTATTGGATTTGGGAGAATTTTATGTTGTTGGAGGATAATTAAATTTCCTATGTAATGGAAGGCTCTAAACTAAAAATTAATGAGTATTTCAAAAATTTTATATATTAATACTCATGTATTGGGACTTAGATTATAATAAGGAAATGCGGGGTATTACAATATCTTCCCCTTGGGATCATTTATCCTTGAATAAGACTGGTTAAGCTAAGGAAAAACTGATGGATTGAGCTTACACACTGAACATGCATATCTAATGCATAGAATCATGACTGAACTGACTCAAGAATGCATGACTGACATGAACAATATGTGCAACTGAATCTAAGAATGATAGAGAGAAATTTTAAGAAGATTAGTACCTTATACTGAATCTGGATTCTCGGAGAAAAGATGTGGGTGCTTGGTGCACATATCTTCCTCTGCTTCCCAAGTAGCTCCCTTAACGGACTAATTTCTCCAAAAAACTTTGATCAATGGAACTTATTTGTTCCTTACTCTACGAACTCGATGATCTAGAATTTTGACTGAAACTTCCTCAAAGTAAACACTATTCTACATATCTACACTTTCTAAGGGAACAACTACAGCTGGATCACCAATACACTTTTCAACAAAGAGACATGGAACACTGGGTGTACAGAGACTATATCTGAAGGCAACTCAATCTCATAATCTATCTTTCCAAAATGACTTAGAATTCTGAAGGGACAGATATATCGGAGATTGAGTTTTGCTTTATTGATGAATATCTTCACTCCTTTCATGGAAGAGATTTTCAAGTACACATAATCATCGACCTCAAACTTGAGATCCTTTCTCCTTACATCTACATACGATTTTTGTCGGCTCTGGGCAACCTTAAGCCTTTCTCTGATCAACTAAACCTTCTCTAATGTATTAAACACCAAGTCAAGCCCTACTACTACAGCCTCACCTACTTCAAACTAACTAATTGGAAATCTACATCTCCAACCATAGAGAGCCTCAAATGGATCCATACAGATATTGGAATGATAATTATTATTATATACAAATTCAATCATAGTCAAGTGGTCATCCCAACTACCTTTAAAATCAACTACGTATGCTCTCAACATATCTTCTTGAGTCTCAATGGTCCGTTCTGCTTGACCATTTGTCTAAGGGTGGAAAGATGTACTGAGGTAGAATTGGGTACCAATACCCTTTTAGAATGCTTTCTAGAAGTGAGAGGTAAACTAGGTACCTCTATCTGAGATGATAGATAAGGGAACACCGTGCAACCTGACCAATTCTCTAAGATTGAGATTGGCATAGTCCTCGACTGAGTAAGAGGTATGGACTGGCAAAAGATGAGCTAATTTGGTCATCCTATCTATGATAACCCAAATAGAATCACGCTGATGATGGGTATGAGGCAAACCTATCACAAAATCTAAGTTCACTTCTTCCCCTTTCCATATGGGAATACTGAACTCCTACATGGACCCACTAGGCTTTTGGTGCTCAATCTTAACTTGCTAACATGTAGAGAATTTAGCTACAAACTATGCAATATCCCTTTTCATCCCACTCCACTAATAGATCTCACGCAAATCACGGTATATGTTACTGGCCCCTAGATTAATAGAGTAACATACACCATGCACTTTTGCAAGAATTTGTTGCCTTAAATCTTCTACATCAGGCACACATAATCTACCCTGAAAATGAAAATCACCATCTCCCCCTTAGGAGAAAACATCCACTTTCT
Source organism: Capsicum annuum (assembly GCF_002878395.1). Lineage (NCBI taxonomy): Eukaryota > Viridiplantae > Streptophyta > Magnoliopsida > Solanales > Solanaceae > Capsicum > Capsicum annuum. Next base: position 2,582,108 of record NW_025858245.1, read on the forward strand.
GATCTCTAACTGATTCTTTCAACTTAACTAGATTGGGATCTTTATCATGTTTTTCCTTCACCTTGGTAACTAGAGATGATTCGGCGCTACTCTGCACCCACACACTACCCTCTGCTAAATCCACTAAACGAACACCTAGTCGGGCAAGCTGATGGACTTCCTGATCTAACTTCTTCTTACCATCCTAAACATAAGCAACATAACCCATAAACAATCAACTAAGAGCATCAACCACTAGATTGGCCTTTCCCAGATGATAAATAACACTCATATTGTAATTTTTTAACAACTCTAACCACCTTCTCTAATGCAGATTAACATCTTTCTGAGAGAACACATACTGCAAGCTCTTATGGATAGTGAACACATCAATGTGCATGCCATACAAGTAATCCGTCCAAATCTGTAAGGTGAATACTACTGCTGCTAACTCAAGATCATGTGTCAAATAATTCTTCTTATGGGGTTTAAGCTGTCTGGAGGCATAGGCTATAACCTTACCTCTCTGCATGAGGACACAACCCAAACCTACTCTGGATGCATCACAGTACACAACAAATCCACTTGAACCATCTGGCAAGGTAAGAACTGCGGCTGAGGTAAGTCGAGTCTTTAACTCCTGAAAACTCTTATTATGGGAATTTGACCACTAAAAGTTAACTTTCTTCTGAGTTAATCTGTACATGGGGATGCAATAGAAGAAAATCCATCAACAAATCAAAGGTAATAGCCAACTAAACTCAAGAAACTCCTGATGTATAATGGAGAGATGAGTTTAGGCCAATTTTTCATAGCTCCAGTCTTTTGAGGATCAACTTTAATTCCGTCACCAAAAATAATATGGCCAAGTAAAGTAACTGATCTTAGCCAGAATTCACACTTATTGAATTTAGCAAATAACTGGTGAGCTCTAAGAGTTTGTAATATTATTTTGAGATAGTATGCATGATCAGTTTCGCTGCAGGAGTAAACAAAAATGTCATCAATGAAGACCATGACGAACATGTCCAAGTAATGCTTGAGCACTCACTTCATCAAGTCCATGAAGGCTTCGGGGGAATTTGTGAGACTAAAGGACATGACTAGAAATTTGAAGTGACCATACCTAGTTCGTAAAGCTATTTTCGGAATGTCATATTCCCTAACTATGATTTGATAATAGATTGATCTGAGGTCTATCTTAGAAAAATAGATGGAACCCTAAAGTTGGTCAAATAATTCATCGATTCTAGGGAGTGGATATCTGATCTTAACAGTGACTTTGTTCTACTGATGGTAGTCTACGTACATTTTGAGAGATCCATCTTTCTTACACATAAATAAAATAGGTACGCCCCACGGAGAGACATGTAACACCCCGAGAGTACACCCTAGGCATCACACAGTGCTTACAGCTCCTAGGGACTACAAGCTAACCCATGAGCTGGTAGCTACTGTGAGAACTAAATAATAATATCATAATTGTGGTAAAGATTTTATATTGCCATAAGGTTTTATCCCTGACTCAATACTGAATATGAATCTATAGAAAAACTGACTGAATCTAATTAAATACTAATAAAATGACACGTCAACTAAAAATTTGAATATTGAATAACTGACTCTTATGTCTGAAAATCCTCTAAAACTGACTGACTGAATGTGAGTTGATGGGACTAGCCCCCAACTAACTCTGCTAACTACAGAGATAGAGATATGAAGTAAAATAATCTATTTTTGAATGATAAGGACTCACCACTACTACTGTACTACTGATAGCCAGAGAAGTAAAGTCTAAGCATGGTATTGGAACTGAGCATCAGCACCTATGATATAATACATCATAGCGCAAAAGAAAGATATGTGATCAGTACTTTGAATGTACTGGTATGTTAAATGAGGGAGGCTGATATGCATAGTTTCATGAACAGAACAAATAATTAATTGAATATGCATGTAAAACATGAAGTACTGAGTAGAGAACATAGAATCTATAGATACTGAAAAAATGGAGAATCTATAAATACCTAGTATGCATAACTACTATAAATACTAAGGATACATGAAAATCTATAAATACTAAAGATACATGAAAATCTATTTTGAAGTTGATTTCCCTTTCGGGAGGAACTCCAAGAAGATCTTCAGGAAATATATATCTAGAAATTCCCTCACAACTAAAACTCACTCAATAGTTGGATTTTCTAAATTTGAGTTTTTGACTCAAAAAAGATAGTAAATACACCCCTTGTGTATCATCTTTCTTGCTGTAAGGTATGAAAATAACTGACCCTTAAGCGCTGTATTAATAACCCTACTTTCAAGGACTGGTTCATTTGGGAACTGAAAATAAACTATTTTGTTTCTACAATCAACTGAGGCATAGTATGAGTGGAGCCAATCCATGCAGAGAATGACTTAAAAATTTGGCATTTGTAGCTCAACGTAATTAATTAAAGTAACTTTCAGAGATATCGTGACTGGACAGTTCCTGTATACTTGTCTAGCTATAATGGAAACACCTACTTGGGTAGACACTGAAAAGGGCTCTGCTAGAGTTTTGGGACTGACTATAAAATTGACGTCTATATATGGAGTTATAAAAGAAATAGAATCTCCAAGGTCTAGTAAGGTATAAAAATAAAAGTCAAATACTTGCAATGTACTAGTAACTACATCACAAAAATTTTCCTGATCTTGATGAGGTTAAAGAACGTATAATATGTTTGGACGCTGATCATTGGTAGCACTAGAAGCAGCACCCTGCTGAGTTGGGCGACCGAATAGAACTGGAGACTAATGGGACTGGCCCTGTTAGCGCTCATCCCTACCTTTCTGAGAAACTACCCGACACTCCCAAATCCGATGGCCTAGCTTTCCATACTCGAAGAACCCGTTACTACCCTCTCTAAACTCACCCTAATGGTGTCTGCCATATTTCTGACATAAAGGATATGTACGAGCACTACCAACACTAAAATAGGACTTAGAGTCTGGTGCTCTATCCCTATTGTCATTTCTAAATTTGGGTATAGGAAAACTGGCTGAAGAGGGTGCTGGGGATGAAGACCTCTGATGAAACTGAGGACGGTTACAACCCTTTGACTTCGGCTAACAAGTTAAAAATACCCATTCTATTCCTCTTGTTTTCTCTCTATTTCTCCTTAATCTTCTTTTTCTCTATCTATTGAGCATGGACCCTAAGCCTAGAAAATTCCATATCACTAATCAGTATAGCGGTCTTACACTGCTTGACCACACTATCAGATATGTCAGACATAAACTTACTCATCTTGGACTGTTATCAACTACCACATGAGGAGCATATTTAGCTAACTGAGTAAACTTGAGGGAATACTCCCTCACGCTCATGTTTCCCTACCTCAAGTTAATAAACTCTAACACCTTTGCCTCTCTCAACTCCAATGGGAAAAATATGTCTAAGAAAGTTGTGGAAAACTCTTCCCATTCTACAGGTCCTGCATTAACACCCCTATCAACCTTCTACTGGTAAAACCAAGTATGGGATATATCTTGTAAATGGTATGCAACCAACTCAGCATTCTGTCTAGATGTCACCCCCAAAGCATCCGTGACCTTTTGAACCAGATCTAAGAAATCCAGTGGATCCTCTTCATACTTGGATCTCGTGAAATAAGGAGGATTCATCTGGGTGAAATCCCAAATTTTGGTTGCAGTAGTATTGGTTACTGGGTTGGTTAGAATAGAAGCTGGCTGTTCATTCTTTGCTACTATGAAGTTGGCTAGAGTAGTGAACATAACTCTGAATTCTGTGTGAGAGATATGCTCGTCCAGAAGATCTACCCAGATGGGCTGAGGGGCTAGCTGGTTTCCTGTCTGTAAATAGAAGGAAGAAATGGATTAGACAGAGAGTTTAACTTGATCTCATGCTCACTCGCACAACATGAATATTGAAAGAAGGGAAACTTTTTCCTAAATGCCTTATAGCCTCTTGCCCATAAGTATGGCGCGCTACACACCTATGCATAAGAATCCTCTTGATGCGACTTTCAGACTTCCTAGAATACTTTAAAACCTTAGGCTCTGATATAAGTTTTGTAACCCCCCGAGAGTACACCCTGGGCGTTACACGGTGCTTATGATCCCGATGGACCATAAGCTAACTCATGAGCTGGTACCTGCTATGAGAACTGGATAACATGATCATAAATAAGGAAGAATACTGACATGCCATAAGGTTTTAATAACTGAATTCAAAAATAAAATATGAGTCTAGAGAAATGACTTACTGAATCTGATAAAATACTGATAAGTTGGATAACTAACTATTATGTCTGAATATTGAATAACTGACTCTAATGTCTGATAAGCCTCTAAAACTAAATAACTATGAGTTAATGGGACAGGTCCCAACTAACTCTAATTAACTACTAAACTGAGACATGAAATAAAGTAAGCCTATCCTCAAAGTATAAGGACTCACCACTGCTACTGCTTTGGATCTGATAAGTTTAATTGTGAGCTAGGAATTGGGCATCAGAAACTATGATATAATGAATCATAGCGCAAAAGAAAAGGTATACAATCAGTACTTAGAATGTACTGGTATGCTATATAAGATAGGCTGATATGCATGGTTTCATGAACAAAACTAATAATTAACTGAATATGTATGTAAAACACGGAGTATTGAATAGAGAGCATGATATTTGTAGGTACTGGGAATATATGGAAATCTGTAAATATTGAGTATGTATGAAAATCCATAAATACTGAAGATACGTGAAAATCTATAGATACTGAGGATGCATGACAAAGAATATAACATGAACTAAGTAAAGTCTATAAACTCAAACACTAAAATAACTAAAATCTGTATGCCTTGGTCAAACAACACTAAGACTGAATAACTAAACTAGGACTATAACTGAGACTGGATCTCAGACTGTGGGAGCTATCATCTAACCGACATTCCCCAATTTGAGCTAATCGGGGTCCAACCTATAACCCCAGTTAGAAGGGTGTTAATACCGTTCCACGGATACTAACGCTGGCTGTGTGGATCCACTAAACTGATATGATTTCCAAAGGACGAAGGGTGTTAATCCTAAACTGATAGGTTACCCTTGAGAGATAGTCAAGCCTAATATGACAGGTGACTTCTCATATCCTACACTGGCTACATAGTTCTAGAGTATAGGGACTGCTACTAATGAATCTGCCTATCTGATGGGGCAGCCACCATCCCTATATTCGCTCGGTGCTAAATCCTACTCCCAATTGAAAGACACTGAAATACTAGACTGTTCTGAGTTTAACTGACTGATATCTGACTATTCTGATAATGCTCATAGAATGTTTTGAAGACTATTCTGTAATAAAAAAAGACTAGACTACATAAACAACTATGGATTTTGGGTATTCAATACCCCGAGGACTAAAAAACAATAATTGTAAAATGACACTACAGCTTGGGGGACAAATCATGAAGGGTTTTATTAAATCAATCACTCTTGTAGGCATTTTATCAGACACTTGTAGTTCATGGTTTAAAACAATCATAGGGATGTCATTGAACTTATAGAAATAGTATGAATTTTACATAATAGTATTAAATAATGGTTTAATTAAATAAATAATAATATGAAAATATGGAGGACTGAATAACAATAATAATTTCATTGAATCATGGTATAAAATCAATAGTACATAGACATTCATCGGTGAAATCACAATTTAAAATCAATAAACTTGCAAAGATCAAAATTTTATAATGTAAATAGGATAATTAGACTCCATGGATGAAAGGATCCATGGATGAACATCTAACATACCTAGGATAATGAATTTAGAAGGATTGATAGAGAGTTCTTGAGATATGGCCTTGAATTTGAGAGCTAGCATATCTTGTTATTGAAAATGTGATCTTTGATTTGAGAGGAATTGAACATTAATGAGTATTTAGGTCAATTAGGGATTAAATTTTGTGTTTAGGATGAATTTAGGGCTTAGAAAAAAACTCAAATACCCCTAAACGTATTTTAAAATGCAAGATGGAAACTCAAGATCCCAATTTTTGGCCTTGGAGAATACGCCACTATCGTGCCAAGCCATTGGAAAAGGGACAATTGAGAATCATTATGATGACACGACGCAGTAAGATCGCGGTCCTTCACTGGAATGCCATTTTGGTTACCTCCGCGATGAACCATAATTGTGGAGGCTTACTGGAAATTGCCAAACATAAACTGAGTCCTTGGCGCGATACGCCAACATCACGGTAGCACACTGGAAACTGAAAATTGTTATTTAGACTGGCTCTGTGACGCGCTAAGGGTCAAAATGATGGTGTTTAATGACTAAAACTTAAAATTGCCATAACTTCTTACCCGGTGATCGGATTTGGGCTAATTTTATATCGTTGGAAAACTAATTGAATTTCCTATGTAATGGCAGGATCTAATAAAAAAATTAATAATTATTTTGAAAATTTTATATATGAATACTCATATATTGGGACGTAGATTACGCTAAAGAAATGTGGGGTATTACACTAGGCTAGACTAAAAAGGGGTCAAATCTTTCACACTATTACATACATTTATTGAGAGTTATCAAATCAGATAGTGGCCAATTATTCAATGCGATGCCTTTTTAGGTGAATCAGTCTATATGTTACGTTGCTTAATTTTTAATCGCATCGATCTAAATCTTTTTAAAACCTACTACAATGTTAAACGAAATAAAACCAATTATAATTTGTATTCCGACTATAAAATTAAGTCTCTTAAAACTTAACCTAGAAAATATAATATGAAGGGTATAGTTTAAAAAATTACTTGAATGTTCTAAAACCTACTATTAATTTGCTTGAACGTTCTAAAAAAATGAAATAAAGTATTGGTTGGTTTAATCCCTTTGATCTATTAATGGTGCGAGACATGACATGCTTCACTCAATATTCACATCAAATTAATGAGCTTGCATAAAAATGAGCTACAAAATCCTGTAAATTTACTATTACAATCACTCATTGCATAGGGTGGAGTTTCGATTGCATACTAAGGTGATTGGTGAGTGCAATATGGCTGTCAACTTTCCCTATCCACTTTTCTAAAATTTGAAGTTGGTTTTAAATTAAAAAAATTAATGTAGCTTACTCACCTCATTTTTGTAGGGTTTTTAACTCCGTGTTTTCTTATTCAGTTTTTAGTCATCTACAATGTCTCAGGCTTCTCAAACATCCAATAAAACCAACAAGAGTTATTTTTGTTATTGCGGTAATGCAACTATCTTGAGGAAGTCACACATCGATTCAAATCTTGATCGATGGTTCTTTAACTGTGCAGTTGGGAAGGTGGGTGGTTTTACTTATCAATTTTTAATTATTTTGTTTTATTAAATGCAATCTAATTCTTGTGATTTGGTCTAGTATAATGGTGGGTGCTCTTTTGTCGAGTAGCTTAAAAAGGATTCACCAGCGAGAAACCCTTATACGTGTAATTAAAAGGAGTTGCCAAGTTTGAAGTCCTCCAAAAGTTTCAAGAAATCAGAGAAAATAGGGATCATCTGATATCACTGCTCATTGAATCCGAAGGGCGAAGGGATCACTTCAAAGAATTGCTAAAAAAAACCGAATTGGAGAGGGATCAACTAAAACAAAGGTTTATTTTTGCCAAAGAAAAAGAGAATGCCCTTAAAAATGTATTTTATGTGTTGGTGTTAGCATTTTTTTGAAAATTTGTAACAAGGATGTACTAGAAATGAAAATAAATGTATTTGCTCCTAAACTCTTTAACGATTATGTAAACTTATTGTTTGTAATCAACTAAGGGATCAATCTATAATTTGAAGAGTTGCTTGGTAATTCTATTACAGTTAAATCGGTAAGCACACTAAAAATAAATCTATTACTATTCGATATTAATTAATTAAAAGAGATAATATTAAGCATTCTAAATAACCGATCCACACAAAATCAATAAATGTAAAAAGATGTTATAGTGTGATTGATTCTTTAAGGGCGGGAAAGTCACAACAAAGTGTTAAATTTTTTGATGATGAATTGACAATTTTACGTTCTTCAAATGTGAATGATTTTAACTTTTGATCAAGGGCAGGAAACTCTCCAAAGTCTTTGTGATTCTTGTGAAAATTTGGCAATTGAAACTGGGAGAGAAAACCTCACACTTTATAAATTTTTATTAATGAATTGAAAAATTTTAAGTGAATACTACTAAATAAAGGCGTTGTTGCTTGTGCTATACAATAGCGGACACTTATGATTCGTATTATGAAAGTGTTAACTTGAAAGAGGTGAGTACGCATAATTTTGTTTTTTTGGCTTCTTGATATATCCTTCTTTATATTAGAATTATAATTTTTCCTGTTTAATTTTTATTTACGCAGCCTTAAAATGGAGAGTGAACAAATACATTTTTGAGTTGAATCTTTAAAGAAAAGAATTAAAAGTCTGCCATATCGTGAAGAATTTGATAAAAAGTATCGATATTTTCTGACCAAATTCAAACTTTGGATAGTATGCTAAGGGGTTTACTCAGTCGCATGGGCGTCCATGTTGATAAATGCCGTATTCCTCCATCAACACCCCTGGCCAATGAATATTGATTCATAAATGTAAAGGTTATTTTGATTGGATTCGACTGCTATGGATGTAATTTTGTTTTATTGAAGCATTTCGAAGGATAATTGCATTATTATTGAGTAGATATTTGCATTTTGGTTTGGGCTAACCTAATTATTTGAATCGAAAGTATGTCGAAAAGAACAAAGTAGCATATTAAAGGGAGCATTTTCTACTTGATGTATTTAATCTTATAAAATACTTATACGGTAACCCTTACTTATAAATTGCAATACTCACAATTGCTTACCAATAAATATATTTTTATTTACTGATTATTTATTTTGTAAAGTTATGAAAATTATATCTTAAAAAAGGTAAGCAGAATAGCAGATAAGTGACATAGTGTGTTGATAAGAAGAAAAATTGATTTTCATTGAGCATAAAAAAATTTAAACAAAAAAACCGATGAAGAAAAATTTAGATAACTAAACGAAACATGAAAAATCACCACAAACCGTCATTCCTATCTCCGCCGTCGATTTCACCCATGTGCTAAAATAATTTCTTCCCAATGTAATGTATTTCCCATTGAAGCTCATATTTTCCTCGAATGAGAGAATCCACAATTCCCCATAGAAGTTCCATGTTTGCTCTAAGATCGTGTAACGCCCCGGGGGTACATCCAGGACACCACATGGTGCTTAAAGTCTCGAGAGACGATAAGCTAACCCATGAGCTGGTACCTGCTATGAACACTAAATAATATAGTGATAACGAACATGTGTGGAAATAACTAAATATGCCATAAGGTTTCAATACTGAAAATGATACAACTGAAATCCACAAGTCTAAAACATAGGCGAAAATACTGAAAACTGACTGATAAAACTGACAACTAACTGATTGTCTGAAATGTCTAAAAGCCTTTAAAACTGCCTGAATGAGGATTGATGGGAGAGGCCCCAACTAGCTCCAATTGAATACTAAACTAAAATACTGAAATAACATAATCGGTCCTCGAACTATGAGGACTCACCACTGCTGATGCGTTGGGAGGTCTAGGTATGGTCAGGAACCTGAGAGTCCAAACCTATGATATGATATATCATAGTGCAAGAAATGGGTATACAGTCAGTACTATGAATGTACTTGTATGCTAGTCAGGGTTAGGTTGATATGCATGTACTTATGTACATGAATAATAATTTTCTGAATAAATAAAATTAGATAACTGATAAATGGGTTGCTTGAAAGCTATAAAATCTGAGGATTCATAACCAAGAATATAACATCATACTAGAATAGTCTGTAAACTAAAATGCTGAAATCTAAATGCCAATTTAACTGATATACTTTATGCTATGATCAAGCAAACCTGAACTGACTTCCAAACTGAGACTGGACTGAAATTGTGAGAGCTATCATCTAACCGACATGCCCCACTATAAGATAATTGGGGTCCAACCTGTGACCCCAGTTTAAAGGGTATCAGTACAGTGCCACAGGTACTAACACTGCCTGTGTGGATCCACTAAAGTGGAGTCTCGAAGGACTAAAGAGTCGCACCCTCTACTGGCAGGTGCTCTAGTGAGATATATGTCAACCCTTAACGAGCAGCTTAACGTCTCAACCTATGCTAACTACGTAGTTCTGGAATACAGGGACTGCTACTAAAGGTCACACCCTCAACTGGTAGGTGAGCTCCTATCCCTGGGTTTATTTGGTGCTAAATCCTACTCCCAACTGGATTGAACTGAGCTTAATGATATAATAATTAACTGAACAGATAATACTCTAATATATTCGAAACCATTCTAAAAATACCGATATTAAGTAAACATCAAAGTTTTCGAGTATACATAACCCCTAGGACTCGATAACATTCCTAGTAGAAACATACTAAAACTTCAAAAGCATGATAAGTAGTCATTGTTCAAAACTCATCTCTTAAGCATTTCATCAAACACATGGGGGTCATAAAGTTAAAGCATGGGAATAGTTAAATCATGACATAATAACACAATTTCAATACAAAAATCATGGGTTATGGTTTTAACATGCAAATATCATCCTTCAAATGGGTCAAAGGCTAATTCCAGCAAAAACACACGTAAACGTGATATAAAAATCAAAATTCATGGAAGTTCATGGATAAAATTCATGAAAACATGTAAAGGTCATAATTTTAAACTTTAAAGTGGATTATTGGACTCCATGGGTGAAAAGGACCTATAAATGAACATCTAAAATACCTTAACTGAAGAATTTTTGTGAGTTCTTAGTGATTTTTTAAAGCTTGAACTTGGATTTGAAGAAGCTAGAGTTTTTTTCATGAGAGAGTTTTGTGAAAAGATGAGTGATTTTGCCCTTTTGGGAACTTAATCTCGTGTTATGGGTGAGGCAATGTAAGGAGAAAATGACTTAAATAGCTCCACATGACAATAACTTAAATATCTCCATATACCTGAAATTAATTAAACTGAATGTGGCCAGTGACATAGTAAGCGATGCGCCACGTTGCACCCAGCTAACACGATAAGCGGTGCACCGCTGCCATATCGTGCTGACTTACCGATTTGGAAATCCAAAAAAGCTTCAAGCCTCATCCAAAAAATCCAAAAGTTACCTGAGAAATACTATCGACCACCCGGATCATTAATCAACTTAAAAATCGATGTTCTAATCTTGGGAAGGTCGAAATTAAAATTATTGAAGTTTAAGGGGCTTTGGAAATAACTGTCTTAACACTTGATGAAATTTTCTAAGTCTTAGACCCCTTTAGCATGTAAGAGTGAGCTGAAATAAGCTAGTATTTTTTGGTGTCTTGTAATATCTCCTCTTTACGAATATTCGTCTTTGAATGGGACTGGTTAAGATGAGAATTACTGAGGTACTGAGATGACATACTGAATATGCATAGCTAAAACATGATTATTGGCTGAGTCTGAACATGTTGACTGACTGAACTGATTCATGAATGCATGCAATGATAGTTCCAGCCATATGATAATATTCATGTCATTGCATGCATTCACGGCTTGGTATGGGACCTCTATCTGAAATAATGGATAATGGGACTCTATGCAACCTAACCAACTCTCTAATATAGAGCTTGGTATAATCCTCAGTTGAATAAGAAGTATGGACTGGCAAGAAGACGACCCTATCACAAAGTCTATGTTCACCTCTTCCCACTTCCAAGTGAGGATGCTAAACTCCTGCATAGTTCCATTAGGTGTTTGGTGCTCAACCTTAACCTGCTGACAATTGGTACACTTGGCTATAAACTCTGTAATATCTCTTGTCATACTATTTCACCAATAAATCAACATGCACCCTATACAGATAATGCCTCCAAATTTGTAAGGAAAACACAACAGCTACAAACTCAAGATCATGGGTAGGATAATTATTCACATGGGGCTTAAGATGTCTAGAGGAATAGGCTACGACCTTAGCTCTCTGAATCCAAACACAACCCAAACTAACTCAGAAAGTATCACAGTAAACAACAAGCCCAACTGAACCATCTGGGAAGGTTAAAACTGGGGATGAGGTGAGTGAAGTCTTTAACTTTTGAAAACTCTTATCACAAGAATCTGACAACTGAGACTTGAATTTATTCTTAGTCAATATGGATATGGGGGATGCAACAGAAAAAAAACCTTTAACAAACCATTGATAATAGCATTCCAACCCCAAGAAACTCCTGATATCCGACGAAGAAATGGGTCTGGGCCAGTTTCTCACAACTTTGATCTTTTGAGGGTCAACTCTAATGTCATTACCAGAAATAATATGGCCAAGGAAAGCAACTTATCTTAGCCTAAATTAACACTTACTAAATTTAGCAAACGACTGATGGGCTCTAAAAGTCTACAATACTATTTTGAGGTGGTCAGCATGATCATTTTCATTATTATAATAGACAAGGATGTCATTTATGAAGACTATGGAGAACATATCTAAGTACTTCTTGAACACTCGGTTTGTCAAGTCCAGGAAAGTTTTTGGGGCATTTGTTAGACCAAAGGACAAGACTAGAAATTCAAAGTGGCCATACCAAGTTCTGAAAGTTATTTTCAAAATGTCACATTCTCTGACTCTAAGTTGATGATAGCCGGATCTGAGGTACACTTAGAGAAATAACTGGCACCCTAAAGTTGATTGAAAAAGTCATCAATCCTTGGGAGTGGATACTTATTCTTGATTGTGACTTTGTTTTACTAATGGTAATAGATGCCATTCTAAGTGAACTATCTTTCTTATGCACGAAAACGACTGGAGCGCCCTATGGGGAAATACTAGGCCTAATGAATCCCTTATGTAAGAGATCTTTCAACTATTATTTTAACTTTCTAAGCTTAGCTAGAGCCATTCTGTCGGGCAGAATAGAGATAGGCTAGGTATCTGGAAGAAGGACTATTCTAAAATCGATTTCCCTTTCAGAAAGAACTCTGGGAAGATCATCAGGTAACATATCTAGAAATTCCCCCACTACTAAAACTTACAAAAGTTTGGGAATCTATGAACTAGAGTCTTTGACTCAAACAAGACGGTAAACACACCCCTTGGATATTATTTTCCTCGCTATAAGGTACAAAACAAGATAAACCCTAAGTGATGAAGTACTACCCCTCCATTTAAGGATTGGTTCATTTAGAAACTAAAAATGAACAACTCTGTTTCTATAATCAACTGAAGCATAGCATGAGTGAAGCCAATCCATGCTGAGAATGACATCAAAATTAGTGATCTCTAACTCTACAAGATCAACTGACTTTTTAGAATATTGTGACCAGATAGTTACTGTATACCTGCCTAGCTACAATGGAGACACCTACTGGGGTGGACACTGAGAAGGGTTTCACTAAAGTCATAGAACTGATACCAAAATTAACAGCTAAGTAGAGAGTTACTGTAATACCTCATATTTTCCTAGCATAATATAAGTCCCAATACATGAGTATTTGTATAAATATTTTTGAAATACTCATTATTTTCTAGTTCAGAGCCTATTATTGCATATGAAATTGAATTAGATTTCCAATGATATAAAATTTGCCTAAATCCGGCAATCGAGTAAGAAGTTATGGCAATTTAAAGTTTCAGTCATTAAACACTATCATTTTAACCCTTAGCGCATCACATAGGTATCCCAAATGACAATTGTCAATTTCCAGTGTGACTCCGCAATTATGGCGTGTCGCAGAGCAGGCCAATTTCCCATTTGTCAATTTCCAGTGGGCCTCTGCGATTTTGGTGTATTGCGAAGGTGGCCAAAATGGCATCCTTAGGCTTACTATGATAATGGTGCATCATGCCGTCAGCCAAGTTCCCAGTGGTCAGTTTCCAGTGACAGTGCAATAGCAGCGCGTCGAGCCAGGTGCCAATTTCGGAAAAATTCGACGAAAAATTAATATTTCATTTAGGGATAAAATAGTTCTTTCCCTATTATTTTAGTCCACCCAGGTGTGATATTTAACCCCTAAGAATGTTTTTAAGATCATTCTTTAATTAATCTCCCTAAATCAAAATGCATTCTCTCCCAATTAAGAACCCTAACTCTCAAATTCAAGGTCAATCTTAAGAATTCACCAAGAACTTTAAGAAATCCATCAATTAAGGTATGTTAGATGTTCATCCATGGATTCCTTTTATCCATGAAGTCCAAGTAACCTATTAAAATTTTAAGTTCTAACCTTTTCAGTTATTTGATTTTAAATTATGATTTCATCCATGAATCTCCATGTACTATTGATTTTATACCATGTTACCATGAAATTTTTGTTATTATTCAATCCTCCATGTTTTAACATTATTATTTATTGAATTAAATCTTGATTTAATGCTATTATGATGAATACATGCTATTCTTACAAGTTCCATGACATTCCTATGATTGTTTTAAATCATGAACTACAAGTGTTTGATATAATGCCTACAAGAGAGATTTATTTAATAAGAGCGTTCATATTTTGATCTCCAAGTCTTAGTGTCATTTTACTATTATTGTTTTGAGTACTCGGGATATTGAATACCCTAAAACTATAGCTATTTACAAAGTCTCATTTCAGTATCATTAGAATAACTTCAGATTATATTATGAGCATAATCAGAGCAGTCAGTTTAACTCTAAACAGTCTAGTATTTTAGAGTCTTTCAGTTTGGAGTAGGATTTAGCACCGGGCGAGTGTAGGGATGGTGGATTCCCCGTCATATAGGTTGGGTTGGTAGTAGCAGTTGATAAACTCCAGAACTACGTAGCCAGCGTAGGGTATGGGAAGTCACCCATTAGATTAGGCTTGACTATCTCGCAGGGGTCACCTATCAATTTAGGCTTGACACCCTTAGTCCATTGGACATTATATCAGTTTAGTGGATTCATATAGCCATCGTTAGTACCCATGGAATGATATTAACACCTTTTCTACTTGGGTTACAGGTTGGACCCCGATTTGTACAAATTCAGGAATGTTGGCTAGATAATACCTCCCATAGTCTAAGGTATAGTTTCAGTTACAGTCTCAGTTTACTTACACAGTCTTAGAGTTGCTTGACCTAAACATACAGATATCATTATTTTTCAGTGTTTCAATTTACAGATTTTACTTAATTCATGTTATATGCTGGTCATGCATCCTTAGTGTCTACAAATTTTCAAATATTTTTAGTATTTACAGATTATCATGCATGCACAGTAATTACATGCTTATCATATCTCCAGTGTCTATAGATTTCATGTTCTCTATTCACATAGTTTTTTATTTCTATTCATGAAACCTTGCATGTCAGCCTACCTTCTTTAGCATACCAGTACATTTAAAGTACTGATCACATACTTTTCTTTGCGCTATGATGTATCATATCATAGGTGCTGACGCTCAATTCATAGATCACACTTAGTCCCTCAGATCATCAGTAGTACAGTAGCAGTGGTGAGTGCTTATCATCCAAGGACAAATTATATTATTTCATGTATTTATCTTAGTAGTTAGTAGAGTTAGTTGGGGAGGCTTTCCCATCAACTCATAATATTTAGTTTAGAGGCTTTTCGAACATTACAATTAGCTATTCAGATTATTTAGATTTTAGTATTATGCCAGATTCATAATTTAGCAGTCATTTCATCATTAAAACTTTATGAAATTTCATTTATTATTCTATATTCATGATTATATTATTTAGTGCTCATAGCAGGTACCAGTTTATGGGTTAGCTTGTGGTCCCTCGGGACAATAAGCACCGTGTAATGACTAGAGGGTATTCTTGGGTCATTACAAACTTGGTATCAGAGCCTAAGGTTCTAAAGTATCATAGGAAGTCTGAAAGCCACGTCAAGTAGAGTTTTGTGCATGGGTGTGTATCGGGCCACACTTATGGACGAGAGCCTACAAGGCATTTAGGAAAAGATTCCCTTTTTTTAGTATTCAAGTCGTTCGATTAAGCATGAGCTCAAGTTAAAATCTCAGTCTATTCCATTTCTTCCTTCTGTTTACAGAATATGCCTCCCATGAAGAAAGAAAGAAGAACAGGAAATCATCCAGCTCCTCAACCCTCCTAGGTAGATCCTCTGGATGAGCATATCTCTCACACAGAATTCAGGGCCGCGTTCACTACTCTAGCCAATTTTGTAGCAACATAAAATGAATGGTAGATACTATTCCACCAACCTCATGGCCAATATTACTACGACTAGAATTCCACATTTCACCCGGATGAATCCTCCTTCTTTCACAAGATCCAAGTCTGAAGAGGAGCCATAAGAATTCTTAGATAGGGTGTAAAAGGTAATGGATGCTATGGGGGTGACATCTAGTTAGAGTGATGGGTTAGCTGCATATTAGTTGCAGGATATATCCCATACTTAGTTTAAGCAGTGGAAAGTTGATAGAGGTGTAGATGTAGGTCCTGTAGAATGGGAAAAGTTTGCCATAACTTTCTTAGATAAATTCTTTCCATTGGAGTTAAGAGAGACCAAAGTGTTAGAGTTTTAACTTGAGGTAGGGAAACATGAGCGTGAGGGAGTATTCCCTTAAGTTTACTCAGTTAGCTAGGTATGCTCCTTATGTGGGAGCAGATAACAGGTCCAAGATGAGTAAGTTTGTGTCTGGCGTGTCTGATAGTATGGTCAAGGAGTGTAGGAATGAAATACTGATTAGTGAGATAGACTTGTCTAGGCTGATGGTTCATGCTCAACAGATAGTAGAGCAGAAGGTTAAGAAAAGAGAGAGAGAAAACAAGAGGGCTAGGATAGGTAGTTTTAATTTCAATTAGCCAATATCAGAAGGTGGTAACCATCCTCAGTTTCATCCGTGTTCTTAAGCCCCAACACTCTTTTCAGCCAGTGCCCCAGAACCCCTGCACCAGACTCTAAGTCCCAGGTCATTGTTAGCAGTGCTCATACGAATCCTCTATGTCACTAATGTTGTAGACACTACTAGGGTGAGTGTAGAACGGGTAGTGATGTGTGTTTCGGGTTTGGAAATCTAGTCCATCGAATTCAGGAGTGTTAGGTAGTTGATCAGAAAGGAAGGGATGTGTGCCAATAGGGCTAGTCTCGTCAGTCGTGAATTCCATCCGATCACCCGACTCAGCAAGATGCCACTTCTAGAGCGACCATTGGTCAGCGTATGAATAGATTATATGATCTTCAGTCCTGCCGAGATCAGAAAAATTCTCCTGATGTAGTTACTGGTACGTTGCAGGTATTTTACTTATATGTTTATGCTTTACTAGATCTTAAATCTTGTCTTTCTTTTGTAACTCCATAAATAGCCGTCGACTTCGAAGTTAGTCCTGAAACTTTAGCAGAGCCCTTTTTAGTGTCTACCCAGTAGGTATTTCTATTATAGCCAGAAAGGTATAAAGGAATTGTATAGTCACAATATTTTAAAAAGTTATCTCAGTTGATCTTGTTGAGCTAGAAATGAAAATTTTGACGTCATTCTCGGCATGGATTGGCTCCTCTTATGATATTCCTCAATTTATTGTAGAAACAAAATAGTTCATTTTAAGTTCCCAAATGAACCAGTCCTTGAATGAAGGGGTAGTACTACAGCTCTTAAGGATGAGTTGATCTCATACCTTAGAGTTAGAAAGATAATATCAAATGGGTGTATTTACCATCTTGTGCGAGTCAAAGACTCTAACTTAGAAACTCTAACTCTTGAGTCAGTTTCAGTAATGACGGAATTTCCAGATTGTTCCCTAAAGATCTCCCCGGAGTTCCTTCCAAAAGGGAAATTGACTTTGGAATAGACCTTTTCCTAGATACTCATCCTATATCTATTCCTCCATACAAAATGGCTCCAGCTGAACTCAATGAATTAAAATAATTGTTGATGGATCTCTTATATAAGGGATTTGTCAAACCCAATGTCTTCCGATGAGGCGCACCTATTTTATTCATGTGTAAGAAAGATAGTTCTCTCAGAATGTGTATTGACTACCATCAGTTGAACAAGGTCACAGTCAAGAATAAATATGTACTTCCTAGAATCGATAACTTTTTTGACCAACTTCAGGGTGATACCTACTTTTCCAAGATAAACCTCAGGTCAGACTATCATCAGCTCAGGGTCAGAGAATGTGACATTCCAAAAATAGCTTTTCGAATCAGATATGGTCACTTTGAATTTCTAGTCATGTCCCTCGGTCTTACAAATACCCAGCAGCTTTCATGGACTTGATAAACTGAGTGTTCAAGTAGTACTAGGACATATTCATCATAGTCTTAATTAATGACATTCTTATTTACTCTTGTAGCAAAAACGATCATGCAGACCATCTCAAAATAGTATTGGAAACACTTAAAGCCTATCAGTTGCTCGCTAAATTAAGTAAGTGTGAATTTTGGCTAAGATCAGTAGCTTTTCTTGGCCATATTGTTTCCGATGATTGCATTAGAGTTGATCCTTAAAAGACCAAGGCAATGAGAAATTGGCCTAGACACATCACTCCATCAGATATCTGGAGTTTTTTAGGTTTGGATAGCTATTACCATTAGTTTGTTGAAGGGTTTTCTTCTATTACATCCCCTATGTCCATATTAACTCAGAAGGAAGTTAAGTTTCAGTGGTCCGATTCCTACAAGAAGAGTTTTTAGGAGTTATGGACTCGACTAACCTCAACTCCCGTTCTTATCTACCAGACGGTTTAGATTGTTTTGTTATGTACTATGATGCATCTAGAGAAGGTTTGGGTTGTGTCCTCATTCAAAGATGTAAGGTCATAGCCTATGCCTCCAGACATCTTAAACCTTATAAGAAGAATTACTCAACTCATGATTTTGAGTTAGCAGTTGTAGTGTTTGCCTTAAAGATTTAGAGGCATTACTTTTATGGGGTGCATGTAGATGTATCCACAGATCACAAAAGCCTTTAGTATATGTTCTCTCAGAAAGGTTTGAATCTGCGTCAGAGAAGGTAGTTAGACTTATTGAAAGATTATGACATAAGTATTATATATCATTTAGGAAAGGAAAATGTAGTGGCTGATGCTCTTAGTAGATTGTCCATCAGTAGTGTTGTTCATGTTGAGAATGCTAAGAAGAAGTTAGCTTAGGAAGTTCATCAGCTTACCCGACTAGGTGTCTGCTTAGTCAACTTAGTGGAGGATAGCGTGTGGGTACAAAGTAGCTTAGAATCATCTCGAGTTTTTGAGGTGAATGAAAAGTAGGATAAAGATCCTAGTCTAGTTAAGTTGAAGGAATCAGTCAGAGATTAGAAGGTGGAGGTTTTCTCCCAAGGGGGACATGGTGTTTTGCGTTGTTAAGGTAGATTGTGTTGACTGGAGTAGATGATTTGAGGCACAAAATTATTGAAGAAGTGCATGGTGTGTGTTACTCTATTCATCTAGGGCCACTAAGATGTACCGCGATTTGTGGGAGATCTATTGGTGGGGTGGGATGAAGAGAGATATCTCAGAGTTTGTATCTAAGTGCTCTATAAACCATTAAATTAAGATTGAGCACCAGATGTCTAGTGGGTCCATGCAAGAGTTCAATATTCCCATGTGGAAATGGGAGAAAGTGAACATGGACTTTGTGATAGGTTTGTTGTGTACCTGTCATTAGCATGATTCTATTTGGATTATCATAGACTGGATGACCAAATCAACTTATTTATTGCCAATCTGTACCTCTTATTCAACCAAGGGCTATGCCAAACTCTATCTCAGAGAGTTGGTTAAGTTGTATGGTGTTCCCTTATCTATCATCTCAGATAGATGTTCCAATTTACCTTTCATTTCTGGAAAGCATTCCGAAAGAGTATTGGTACCCAAGTCCACCTCAGTACAACCTTTCACTCTCAGACATACGGTCAACTAGGAAGGATCATTCAGACTCTTGAGGATATGCTGAGAGTATGTGCTATTGATTTTAAAGGTAGCTTGGATGGCCACTTACCTTTGATTGAATTCACATACAATAACAACCATCATTCCAGTATCCATATGGCTTCATTTGAGTCTCTCTATGGTAGGAGATATAGATCTCCAATTAGTTGGTTTGAAGTAGATGAGGCTACAATAGTAGGGCTTCACTTGGTGTTTGATGCATTAGGAAAAGTTCAGTTGATTAGATAAAGTCTTAAGGCTTCCCAGAGCTGACAGTAATCGTATCCAAACATGAGGAGAAAGGATCTTGAGTTTGAGATCGGTGATCTTGTGTACTTGAAAATATCTCCTATGAAAGGAGTGAAGAGATTTGGGAAGAAAGGAAAACTCAGTCCTCGATATGTCGGTCCCTTCAGAATTTTTAGTTATTTTGAAAAGGTAGCTTACGAGCTTGAGTTTCCTTCTGATTTAGCCTTAGTACACCCAGTATTCCATGTCTCATTATTGAAAAAGTGTATTGGTGATCCAACTGTAGTTTTTCCCTTAGAAAGTATAGATATTTAGTATAATCTTTCCTCTGAGACAGTTCAAGTCGAAATACTTAATCATCAAGTTCGTAGGATAAGGAACAAAGAAGTTCCACTAGTTAAAGTTCTTTGGCTGTATCACTCCGATGAGGGAGCCACTTGGGAAGCATAGTTAGATATGCGGACCAAGTACCCTCATCTTTTCTCTGTGAATCCAGCTTCAGTATAAAGTACTAATCTTTATAAGATTTCTCTCTATCATGCTCAATTTCAGTTTCACATCATGTTCACGTTAGTCGTGCATTCATGAATTAGTACATGCATTCCATGCATCAGATATGCATGTTCACTGTGTAATCTTAGTCCATCAGTTTCCTTAACTTAACCAGTTTCATTCGAGGACGAATGATCATAATAGGGAGATATTATAATACCCCACCAATACATAAGTATTCACTTATAAAATTTTTGAAACATTAATTATTTTCTAGTTTAGAGCCTACCATTGCATAGGAAATTGAATTAACTTTCCAACAATATAAAATTCATCTAAATCCAACAACCGAGTAAGAAGTTATAGCAATTTAAAGTTTAAGTCATTAAACACTATCATTTTAAAACTTAGCGCATTGCGTAGGCAGGCCAAGTGACAATTGTCAATTTCCAATGTGACTCCGCAATCATGGCGCATCACATAGCAGGACAATTTCCCGTTTGTCAATTTCCAGTGGGCCTCTGCAATGTTGGCACGTCACGGAGGTGGCCAAAATGGCATCCAAAGGCTAACTGCGATAATGGCACATCGCGCTGTCGGCCCAGTTCCCAGTTGTCAATTTCCAGTGATACGATACGATCCGTCGCATCGTGCCAGGTGCCTATTTCGGAAAAATTTGACGAAAATTGAATATTTTTTTCTGGGATAAAATAGTCCTTTCCCCATTATTTTAGTCCACCAAGGTGTGATATTTAATCCCTAAAAATATTTTTAAAATCATTATTTAATTAACTTCCCCCAAATCAAAAGACATTCTCCCCCAATCAAGAACCCTAGCTCTCATATTCAAGGTCAATCGTCAAGAATTCACCAAGACCTTCAAGAAATCCATCAATTAAGGTATGTTAGATGTTCATCCATGGATTCCTTTCATCCATGGAGTTCAAGTAACTTATTGAAATTTCAAGTTTTAATCTTTTCAAGATATTTGATTTTAAATTATGATTTCATCCATGAATCTCCTTGTACTATTGATTTTATACCATAGTACCATGAAATTATTGTTATTATTCAATCATCTATATTTTAATATTATTATTTATTGAATTAAACTATGATTTAATGCTATTATGATGAATTCATGCTATTTTTACAAGTTATATGACATTCCTCTGATTGTTTTAAATCATGAACTACAAGTGTTTGATAAAATGCCTACAGGAGTGATTTATTTAATAAGAGCCTTCATGTTTTGATCTCCAAGTTTTAGTGTCATTTTACTATTATTGTTTTATGTTCTGGGGGTATTGAATACCCATAAACCATAGCTGTTTACATAGTCTCATTTTAGTATCTTCAGAATAAATTCAGATTATATTATGAGCATTATCAGAATAGTCAGTTAAACTCAGAACAATCTAGTATTTCAGAGTCTTTCAGTTGGGAGTAGGATTTAGCACCGAATGAGTGTATGGATGGAGGCTTCCCCATCAGATAGGTAGAGTTGGTAGTAGCAGTCCCTAAACTACAGAACTACATAGCCAGCGTAGGGTATAAGAAGTCACCCGTCAGATTAGGCTTGACTATCTCGCATGGGTCACCCGTCAGTTTAGGCTTGATACCCTTAGTCCTTTGGACATTATATCAGTTTAGTAGATCCACACAACCATCGTTAGTACCTGTGGCACAATATTAATACCCTTCTAACTGGGGTTATAGGTTGGACCCCGGTTAGCTCAAATTGGGGAATGTCGGTTAGATGATACCTGCCACAGTCTCAGGTATACTCTCAATTATAGTCTCAGTTCATTTCATCATTATTTGAGTTGCTTGACCAAATCATACATATATCAGTATTTTTTAGTGTTTTATTTTATAGATTTTACTCAGTTAATGTTATATATTGTCATACATCCTCAGTGTCTATAGATTTTTATGTATTTTTCAGCATTTACTGATTCTTGTGCATACACAGTATTTACATGCTTCTCATATCTTCAGTTCCTACAGATTTCATGTTCTCTATTCAGTATCCCATGCTTTATATGGATACTCATATAGTTTATTATTCCTACTCATGAAACCTTTCATGTCAGCCTACCTCATTTAGCGTACTAGTACATTCAAAGTACTAATCGCATAACTTTCTTTGCTCTATGATGTATCATATAATAGGTGCGGACGCTGAGTTCCCAAATCGCACTTAGCCCCTCGAATTATCAGTAGTACAATAGCAGTGGTGAGTCCTCATCATCCGAGGATAGATTATATTATTTCATTTCTTTATCTTAGTAGTTAGTAGGGTTAGTTGGGGCCTATCCCATTAACTCATAACATTCAGTTTAGAGGCTTTTCAGTTACTACAGTTAACTATTCAGATTATTTAGATTTCAATATTATACCAGATTCATAATTCAGTAGTCATTTTATTATTAAAGCTTATAGTATTTTAGCTATTCTTCCTCATTCATGATTATATTATTCAGTGCTCACAACAGGTACCAGTTCATGGGTTAACTTATGGTCCCTCAGGACCGTAAGCACCGTGTAACGACTAGGGGGTACTCTTGGGTCATTACTGTTACAAAAGAAAGAGAAGCTCTAAGATCTAATAAAGCATAAACATATAAATGAAAGACCTATAATGTACCAACAATCACATTAGGAGAACTTTCCTGATCCTATCGGGACTAAGTGGATACAATTTGTTTGGGCACTGACCACTGGCTGCGCTGGAAGTTGTACCCTGCTAAGTCAGGTGTAACTCCCCAGAGTACACCCTTGATGCCACATGGTGCTTACAGTCATAAATGACTACAAGATAACCCATAAGCTAGTAACTTATGTGAGCATTGAACAAAACTGCTAATAAATGATATATATATACAGAATAACTAAATATTCCATAAGTTTTTATAATTCTAAGACATTACTGAACTCTTAAATTTAAAATTAATATCTGAAAATAATAGCATAAAGATTGACAATCAACTAAAAAATGGATAACTGTTTGAAAGTGTTTGAAAGCTTCTAACAGAATAACTATGGAGTTGATGGGACATGTCCCAAACTAAATCCAACTGACTATTAGGCTGAAGTACTAAAATAAAAATAATCAGTCCTTGAAATATAAGGAATCATTACTGCTGCTGCTGATGATGTGCAGAATGTCTAAGTATGATTGGGAACCTGAGCATTCAAACCTATGATATGATACATCATAGTGCAAGAAAGGAGTATCTAGTTAGTACTTTGAATATACTCATATGCTAGATAAGGTTAGGCTGATATACATGGGTTCATGTGTTTGAATAACAACTGGCTGAATAAATAGCATGAGATAACTAGATATGAAAGTGTGAATACTGTAAAATCTGAGAATACATGACCAAGCATATAACATGATTCTAAAATAGTCTATAAGCTGAAATACTGAAATTTGATAATCGAATAACTAATAAATTGTATGCTATGGTCAAGCAAAACTAAACTGAGTTTTGAACTGACTATTGAAACTGAAATTGTAGAAGGTATTATCTAACCAATATTCCCCAATCTAAGCTAACTGGGGTCCAACTTGTAACCCCAGTTGGAAGGGTGTTAGTACCGTGTCACGAGTACTAACAAGCAGAAGAGTCACCCTGATCTGGCAGGTGCCCTAATGAGATATGTATTACCCTCATCTGGTAGGTAAATACTTTATCAACCCTCAACTGGAAATTTGATATCCCAACCAATGCTGGCTACGAGTTCTAGAACCTAGGGATTGCTACTAGGGTCACACCCTCTACTAATAGGTGAGCCCTCATCCTTGGGTTTGCTTGGTGCTAAATCCTACTCCTAACTGAACTGACTTAGATTACTGAACTGATCTAAGTTTGACTAACATGAAAACTGACTAAATAGATAATACTCATGCGTGTTTGAAACCATTCTGAGAATACTGAGACTAAGTAAACAACTAAATTTTGGGTATTCATAACCCCCAGAACTCGATAACAATAACAACAGGGACACATGAAAGCTTTGAAACTATGGAAGGAAATCATTGTTCACAATTATTCACTTAAGGATTTCATCAATCACATGGGGGTCAAAACTTTAACAAGGGGGTGCTTTTAAGCATGATAAGATAGCACGATCACATGACCAAATCATAAACTAAGGGTTTATTCTAAATTCGTGTTTTCATGATATGGAAACCACAAAAATTTTAAATATACTATAATTCATTCCATATGTAAACAATTGAAATCATGATTTGAAATCAAATTACCAAGGTATAGGTAAACATACTTCAACTTTAAAATGTGTAAGGGCTTTTTCTATCAAAATTCTTGAAAAATATTTGAAATTCATGGGTTTAAGCATGGGAATAAGTGAAACATGTGGGAATAGAATAATTTTAATACTAAAATCATACATAGGGATTTAACAATGAAATTTTATGCTTCAAATGTGTGAGGGATGCTTTCAATGAAAATAGATTGTAAACATCATGTATAATTGAAATTCATAAAAGCTTCATGTAGATAACTCATTATAAACATGTGATTTAATAATTTAAAATATAAAAGATGGATTCTTGGATTCCATGGGTGAAAAAGGGACTATGGATGAATATCTAACATACCTGGGTTGAAGAAATCGTGAAGGTTCTTAGAGGATTTCTTAAGAATTGAACTTGAATTTTGAAGGGGATAGGGTTTGTTCTTGAGAGAGAATTTGTTTCTTCGAGAGAAATTATGGCTAATAAGGCATATCATGCTTCTTTGGGGGCTTTAATTTCATGTTTTGGATGAATTTGGGTGATAGAAAATACCAAACTGCCTCTTAGGAATTTAATCCCATAATTGGAATGCGAATTAAAGCTTTACCACGATGCGGTGATGGTCTCACCGCTATACCTATCTTGATATGGTACAGTCGCGGTGACTTGCGAATTGAAGTTGCTACCTACATCCCTAAACATGAATCTACTCATAACCCATCATCTCGGAGCTCAAAAGGTCAAATTAAAATCCTCGAAGCTATAGAGAGTCAAAAGTGACTAAGTCCCTCAACACTTAGTCTTAGTTTTAGATTATAAGTGTCTTAAGCAAGTACTAGGGGATGAGTTAGACTTAGAAATATATGGGGTATTACATTGGGAATGGAATTGGGGGACAATTGGACTGACCCTGCTGACCACTATTTGGGAAATCCCTGACTCCATGGCCTAGCTTGCCACACCTAAAGCATATATCACTACCAGCTTTACACACACCCTGATGGTTTCTACCATATTTCTGAAAAAGTAGATTTGTACGATAACTATTCACACTATACTGTGACTTAAAGCCTACGCCCTATCCCGATTTTTACTTTTGAACTTCAATACTGGCACACTATTTGAAGACAGAGCTAGGGATGAAGATTTTTGATGGGATTGAGGATGGTTACCACCCTCTAACCTTGGCTGCGCAAAACTAAAGCTACCTATTCTGGCTCTCTTTCCCTAAATTTCTTCTCCTCCATCTGTTAAGCATGGACCATCAGCCTAGAAAAGTCCATCTCTTTAATAAACATAGCGGTCCTACACTCCTAGACCATGCTATCAGTTACCCCAAAAACAAACTTAAGATCTGTCATTAGACACCACATTAGGAGCATACCTGGCTAACCGAGTAAACTTAAGAGAATACTCTTTCACACTTATGTTCCCCTACTTCAAAATAATATACTCTTGAACCTTGGCTTCGCTTAACTCCAAGGGAAAAAACGTATCTAAGAAGGCAGTAGAAAACTCTTCCCATTCAACAGGCCCTGCATCTGCACCTCTATCTCCCTCCTACTACTTATACCAGGTGTGAGAAACATCTTGCACCTAGTAAGCATCCAACTCTGCACTCTTACTAGAAGTCACACCCATAATGTCAGTTACCTTCTAAACCAAGTCAAGAAGCCTCTGCAGATCCTTATCAGGCTTGGACCCCAAAAATAGAGGAGGGTTCATTCAGGTGAAGTCCTTAATCCTAGCCACAACAGAATTGAGCTACCACTGAGTGAGCTAAAGTAGTAAATGCATCTTTGAATTTAGCATTAGAGACATGCTCATTCAGGGGATCTTCCTAAATAGGCGGAGGTGCAGGCTGATTTTTATTTGTCCTTCCATTATTTTTTCTGGGAGGAATATTTTGTAAACGGAAAGAGTATTGAATTAGAAAGAGAGTTTAAATTAAGCTCATGCTCATTCGTACGACATGAATAGTGAAAAGGGGAAGTTTTCCTAAAACATCTTGTAGCCTCTTGTCCATAGGTGAGGTGCGCTTCACAACTATACATAAGACTCTACTCAATGTATCTTTTAGACTCCCTAGGACACTTTGAAACCTTAGGCTCTGATACCAAGTTTGTAATGCCTCAGAGGTACACCCTGGACACCATACGATACTTATAGTCCTGAGAGACCACAAGCTAGTCCATGAGTTAGTACCTACAATGAGAACTGAATAATATACTAATAATGAACATGTGCGGAAACAACTAAATATGCCATAAGGTTTCAATACTGAAAATGATACAAAAGAAATCTACAAGTCTAAAATATAAGAAAAAAAACTAAAAACTGACTTGTAAAATTGATAACTAAATGATTGTCTAAAATGTCCAAAAGCCTCTAAAACTGACTGAATGAGAGTTGATGGGACAAGCCCCAACTAACTCCAACCGACTACTGAACTGAAATACTAAAATAATATAATCTGTCCTAGGACTATGAGGACTTACCACTACTACTACTGCTGATGCACTGGCAGGTTTAGGCATTGTCGGGAACTGAGCATTTGAACCTATGATATGATACATCATAGCGCAAGAAATGGGTATGCAGTCAGTACTTTGAATGTACTGGAATGCTAGATGGGGTTAGGCTGATATGTATGGGCACATGTACATGAATAATAACTGACTGAATAAATAACATGAGTTAAACGATACATGAAATACATAAAAGTTGTAAAATCTGAGGATGAATGAACAAGCATATAACATGATACTGGAATAGTCTATAAACTAAAATGTTGAAATCTGAATACTATTTAACTGATAAATTGTATGCTATGATCAAGCAAACTTGAACTGACTTTTGAACTGAGAGTAGGCTAAAACTGTGGGATCTATCATCTAACCGACATGCCCCAATATGAGCTAATTAGGGTCTAACCTATGACCCCAGTATGAAAGGTGTCAGTACCATGCCACGGGTACTAACACTGGCTTTGTGAATCTACTAAAGTGAAGTCCCAAAGGACTAAAGAGTTAATCTCTATTGGCAGGTTCTCTAGTGAGATATATGTCAAACCTGGACTGGAAGGTTAACATCTCAATCTTCGCTGGAAACATAGTTCTAGAATGTAGGGACTGCTATTAAAGGTCACACCCTCAATTTGCAGGTGAGCCCCCATCCCTGGGTTCAGTCAGTGTTAAATTCTACTCTCAACTGGATTGACCCTGATTACTAAACTGAACTGAGCTTACTGATATAATAACTGATTAAAGTGATAATACTCTAATATATCCAAAACCATTATGAAAATACTGAGACTAAATCAACAACTAAGTTTTTAGGTATTCATAACCCCTAGGACTCGATAACATTACCAGTAGAAATATAGTAAAACTTTAAAAGCATGATAAGTATTCATTGTTCAAAATTCATTTCATAGAAATTTAATCAAACATATGGGGGTCATAAATTTAAAGCATATGAATAGTTAAATCATGGCATAATAACATAATTTCAATACAAAAATCATAGGTTAAGGATTTAACATAATTTCAATACAAAAATCATTGGTTAAGGATTTAACATGCAAATATCATCCTTCAAATGGGTCAAAGGCTAATTCCAATAGAAACATATGTAAACATGATATAAAAGTCAAAATTCATGGAAGTTCATGGATTAAATTCATGAAAAAAATGTAAAGGTCATGATTTTAAACTTTAAAGAAGATTCTTGGACTCCATGGTTGAAAAAAACCCATGACTGAAGATCTAACATACCTTAAACGATGATTTTTTATGAGTTCTTGGTGATTTCTTGAAGCTTGAACTTCGATTTGAAGAATCTAGGATTTTGTTCTTGAGAGAGTTTGTGAAAAGATGAGTGATTTTTCCCTTTTGGGGCGTTAATCTCCTGTTATGGTTGAGGCAAAGTAAGAAAAAAATGACTCACATACCCCTACATACCCGTAATTAATTAAACTAAACATGGAAAATGATGTGGTAAGCGATGCATCACGTCGCTCTGTCGATGCATTAGGCACCATGCTGCGTTACATCCCACCAATGCAATAAGGGGCACGGCACGGCCATATCACGCTGACTCACTGGTTTGAACATCTAAACAAGCCTCAAGCCTCGTCCGAAAAATCTAAAACTTACTTGAGACATACTATCGACCACTTCAATCATGAATCAACTTAAAAATCAACCTTCTAAGGCTGGGATGGTCTGAATTAAAATCATCAAAGTTTAAAAGGATTTGGAAATGACTATGTCTTAACACTTAGTGAAATTTTCTAAGTCTTAGACCTCTTTAGCATGCAAGCGTGAGTTGAAATGAGCTAGGATCTTATGGGGTCTTACAGATATGCTGCTTTAAGTTTGCAATTGAAACCTCTGCAACAACATGGTCATGCGACGAGGCACGAGAATGGTTATGTGGTTATCCATTTGCATAATAGTTTGTAAAAGCGTTATCTTGATTGTTAGTGCGAGAGTTGTTCATTTATTTCAGAGACTATTTAAGAAATTGAAAAGTTTTATTTAATGCTAAGGAAGAATGAAGATATAGGGTTGTGTTAAATAGCATCAGACCTATGAAACCCAAAGGTCACCTTCGGAAAGTTACATCCATTGAACTTAAAATCCCTGACTCTTCGTTTTGGTGAATCAATTTAAAACAACTCACAATTACAAAGTCTTAGTAAATTGGGATACATAATTGTCATTTAATGGTCGTCCCTGTTTGACTTCACTTAAAGCCATGTATTCTTAGCATAATTTCTCGAATTAATAGGATCCATTATTAGTTATGAACATATTATAATCTTGATTGATTAGCATTTTGTTTGAATGCATGTCTTGTTAATATGGTTATGAAATAAGAAAATAGTATATTTTTTAAGGGGTGGGTGGGAACAACAACCAAGATGCTTTTGTTGCACCATTCTCTCAATTCTACAAGCAACAACTTCAATACGTCTGAACATCGGATCTTGCTTGTGGCCAAAGCTCTCTATGCAGCACGTTAATGCAACCATCTTCACTCGCATTTCATAAACTTGATGTACAACGATTAAAGTAGTTTAATAGCAACATAACTTTATTGAGGGAAGGCATACAATAGGTGAGATCCATATGGGGTGGTCGGTGGTTTACTCATTTCAACCTGTAATTACGTAATAATACTAAAAAATAAAGAAAAAGAATAGAAATGTAAAAATAAATGCATACGTGATCTGTTCTAACCTTATCTTCTATTGCACAAAGCTGATAAGATTATGCCTATGTTGTGCTAAATCCTTATACTAACACTCAACTTATAAAATAGAATTATCATAGGAAAGTAACCTTTGGTTTTTCCTGATAATATTGACAGTCAACTTGTATAAACGTCACAGTAAATTATTTTTTCAATATTTTTGGGATAATATTGTCTTTGAACTAAACTAATGGTGAAAATTAATGACAAATACTTGAAATTTAAATAGATTTTATGCATTCATTTGTTAAGTTATAGTTTTGTATCAGTACGAGTTAGTTCCTCAATTTTTCACTACAATTATAGAAGTATGCAACCAAAGTAATTCTAGAATATTTTTAGATAATATTGTCAGTGAACTTATGCAACTAGCTCAATAACATAACTCTTTTAATTTTTTTTGACAACATTGTCACTAACTACTCATACAGTTCAACTATTTGAAAACAAACGAAAAGAGTTAAATCTTTAATGCACCATTTTGTCATAAAAAGGTTATACATGTATGTTTAGAAACTAGTGTAATTATTAGTAAAAATATTGTATAAATGCGCAAAGTGGTAGAGATATTAAGCTTCACGGATGTATACTTTTAGCTAAACTTTATTTTATTTTAATCTTACGAGGAGCTTCTTAAACACCAAATCCTTTTTAATTGCAGACTTAATGGAGAACCATATAGTACGAGATGTTAGGCACAATATAGATTGTTGTTGGAAAGATTTAGGGAAGATTTTGAATAGCAACTTGAATGGATAACTTCACTCTATCCTATTAGGCATTATTGTAATGACTCGAAACTAACCCCCAGTCATCACACGATGCTTAGGACCATAAGTTATCCCAAGCTAACTCGTGTACTAGCATAACTCAAGAGCAACTGAATAAAATATATAAGTCTAAAAATAATGCGGAAGATACATATTTTTTGAATATGATCAAATAAAAAAAACTATATTGAAATAATTACAACTCTGCTTATACAAAACAAAACTGAAAATTCAATACATCAACTCTACTGATTGTCTATGAAGCCTCTACTAGTATTGACTATAAGTAGCAGGAACATGACACCCAACTATCCCAAATCAATACGACTGAATGAAGAAAATAAAATACTGCACAAACTCTGATTAACTCGAGCCCTTGAATCAAAAGGACTCATCACCTGCTGTTTGGAAGATCCAACTGTCTTATTTTGATATGCACACTATAACTTGTACCTATATTATTAAATAATGTAGCACATAGATGTATATGTGGATCAGTTCTTTTGGAATGTACTGAGCATATGGGGGTGAATGCATAAGTAAAACAATATTTCAATATTTATATAAACTAGTAAAAGGATGCATGCTAAGTGTAAATGACTCGCATTAGCTTGAATAATTGAAAGCTGAAAATCATATATCATGAATAACAAATCATACTCTATAAATCTTGTGAGCCGTAACACTTTGTTCTAAAAGTTGTACTTTTACTCTTTCAATTAGTGGAATAAGTAGGACTGAAGTCAAATATGCTTTCAAATCATATAGGCTAAGTGTAAAAAGGACTCAATTTTATATCTGTAAAATAAAGGCTGAAATTTCATTGCTAATGACTTATGTAGAATAATATCTAAAATAAATTGTGAGCCTTTACACTTAGTTTCTAAAATATGTTCTATTATTCTTTTCTATTAGGTTGTAGAAAATTCTTTTAAAAGCTTTTCTGTTAGGATTACTCTTTTATGTAGGGAGGTTCTTCTAACCGACATAAACTATGTGAGCTATCATGGAGTCCAACATTTTGTTCCCCTAAGGGGTAAACCTCACGTTGGGCAGAGGTGTCATACTCTTGCCAGGGAGTATAACCTAAGCTAAGTGATCATATCTGTAACTGTCATACATTTAGAAATATGAATACTGAGTCTATACCTATGTTGGCTCGTAGTTCTGGAGAAGTAGGATGTGCTAAACTCACACTTTCTACTCAGTCCTAAATACTACTCCCTTTAATACGTATGCTCATTCTGTAGGAAATCCACTTTCAAAAGTCATAATGTTTCACA
This sequence comes from Capsicum annuum, assembly GCF_002878395.1. Taxonomy (NCBI): domain Eukaryota; kingdom Viridiplantae; phylum Streptophyta; class Magnoliopsida; order Solanales; family Solanaceae; genus Capsicum; species Capsicum annuum. Next base: position 2,614,319 of record NW_025858245.1, read on the forward strand.
CTGAAAGCTAACTGTGCATCGGTTCATTCAAAACTGAATTTAGTTGTAAAGTGGATTCCATATCTTAGATAAATATCAAAAGATCAAATCTTTATTCAAACTGTCTATAAACATATCATGGTATGCTTAAAAGAATAATCATTCTTGAAATAGCAATATTCAACTAGGGCTTGATAACCCATGCTTCAAATTCATGTCAAAACATCATAATGTTCATGCTTGATAATGTAAATATTCATGATTCAACTTAAAATCTTGAAAATATAGTCATACGCATGAATTTATGAAAGTAAATATGCAATTCAACATCAAAAACACTTAAAATATCATAATCTTCAAATAACAATAAATGGGTATGAACCCTAAATTGAAATTCATGTAAAATCATGCAAATTTGAAATCAAAAATTAGTTTTGGGTACAAGGATGAAAGATTTATCCTTGTTCGAAACCCCACATACCTTATTATACTTGATTTGATGTAATAGCTTCACTTTGAACCCTTTGAAGATGATCTTATTGAACCCTTTGGAGATGATCTTGAAGTCATTCTTGAATTTCTTGGATTAGGAACCCTAAATTCTTGGACTTTTTGTTGAAGACAAGAAGATGGAATTGATGATTCTTGAGAAGATTTATTAGGGTTTGTTCTTGAGGGAAAAATTACAAAATAAGGGCCAATAATGCCCCAATTGAAGCCTTAGATCGTGTTTTTACGACCTGGGTTGAGGTGGAGAAAGGCCCTATTTCCCCTTCATCATTTAAACCAAAAATTCATAACCTAAATTGACATTTGAAGGGCCACCATGATGTGGTGTAATTGCGATGGATTACTACCTCAGACGAAAAATTCCATAACTTTTCACTCGGGTATTAGATTAAGGCAAAGCTGAAATCATTGGAAACCTAACTCAATTAACAACAATTTTGGGGGTCTTCAGCTGAAAAATTCTACATACATCAAAAGTTATACACTTTCAAAATTCACCCTTGTAGAATCGAACACCAAACATTGGACGAATCAAAGGATCTTAGCTCAACTTAGCTCTAAGTGATTTCTATGAACACGCTTGACCTAATAAGCACTTAACACACTTATAAGAAAGGTCATGACACATGCATTCAAATTATCGATCAATAACATGACAAATACACCTTCACAACGATGCGGTGATCCCTTCATCGCTATACTCACCAAAATGCAGTGCAATCACGGTAAGTCATTGGAAATTGATAATTGCCTTTTCACACTCCACCATAATTGAATGGATCTCTTGGAGCTATACTCACTGTGACGCAATGGAATTGCGGTGAGCTACTGGAATTCCAACCCCAAAACCATCCAAATGTAGTCTAAAAATTTGAAATCTTTTTGAGATGCTATTCCTAACTCCTCTGATCATGAATCAACTCAAGAACAATTGTCTCAGTTTCTGGAAGGTCAACTTAAATTTCTCAAAGTTTGAAGGTCTTAAAAATGGATAAGTCCTCAACACATTGCTTAATTTTCAAACTTTTAGCCTCTTATGCAAGCACTAAGAACTGAACTGAACTAAGAAAAGTATGGGGTATTGTAGTAATAGCTTTTAAAAGTGTTGGGAAATGGCATGGTTTCCTATAGGAAGAAAAAGTATAATGTTTACCATTAGCCATCAGTTGAAAGTTTTTCCATTCGTGTAAGACATTACATGCACAGAAATAATACCCCATCTGTATGTTAAACCCAAACCTAATTTTAAGATCTTGTTTGGCCAGGAAAAATCTTCAAAGTTGGACATGGAATCAAATTTATTGTGTTTAGTTATGAATATATATTAAAGTTGTTATTGAAATGTTATGGAAGAAATAGGAGTGATAAAAGTGAAATAAATAAAACTTAATTTTTCTTTTAGAAAAAATAATTTTCTCTAAAATAAAGTAGTTTTTTTGGCAAAACAAAACTATTTTTCAGTAAAGTGAAACTAAAAAGTCAATCATTCTTTACAGGACCAAATTCCTATTAAGACTAAATAAAAAATACTTTTGATTTTGGTGGTTCTAAAAAAACACTTTTTGCAAATACAAATTTTTTGCTGCTTCATACGTTTCCACTGATTCGTAAAGTCACCCCTTCGTATGGTTGCAACATATCATAAATGGCAATAAATTTGACAAATACCTATTTAAATGACATTTACAGTAGTACAATTACTTGTCTTTACACATTTGAGAAATCACAATTTTTTTTAGTGTAATTAATCTTGATTATTAAGAAAAGAATTGACTTCAATTGAAAAGGCAAGCCATTGTTCATTTACCAAACTCTATGTTCTTTCCATTATGTGATGATGTTCAATTTTTTTATATTTATTTTGTCTCTTGTTCATTCATTTGAACTTTTTGATTTGCATAGAAATGGAAGAAAAAATTAGCGACAAGTACGCCAATGCACTCATAGATATACCGACGAAGAATCTTCTCATTCATCTACACTTTTTTGCATTGAACTTTTCTCAAAGGTGGGTGTGATACTGGCCCAGAAAGGTCAACTCTATGAAAATTGGATGGTCTAGAGTTGTTGGTGTGGGAAACATCCGTTGCTTCTGGCCTTGATCACAAGGATATCATCCCTCCATCACCCCCTCTTGAAAAAAAGTGAATTTCTTGGCACCCTACACCACCATGTATAGTTTTTTGTGTGAGGTAGTTACCTTTGACAAGTTAATGACTAATAAAATGGTTGTTTTATAGTTACTATTTTGTTTCCTTTTATTGGCAAGTATGTTTCAATTGTTGTTTAATTTTTATTATATGCACATTAATGTTTGAGTAAATGACAAATACCGAAACTAAAGAATGAACAAGATATACTATTCATTTCATTGCCTAGAAATGATTCAAGAGGAGGCAATATTTATGTAGGTTTGTTTTTGAGATAAATGACAAGTTTAACAATGTATAATTTAGGGTTTATGTAATTGTCAATTTTTTGAATGAATAACATACGGAACTCCAACAATATAAATTAGAAGAATACTCAATTTAGTCAATGGATGGAAATGGTGATATTTTCAAGGTTTTTTGGTGAAAGTTGAACTTTGAAAAATGGAGGGAAGTGGCCATCAAAATTTGAATTGAAATCTAATTTGCTTATGATATTTAAAGGGGATATTTCTTTCATTTCAAACAGAGTTGTCCATTATTCATCATATTATGAAGATACTTTACATAAGGTATATGTAGTCATTAATATATTCTATCTTTTCAATCTTTGTTGCCTTATCACAATCACTCATCCTCAAATTTACTATCTGACTAGTTTCAAAATGGATGATGTTGATCCGATATGTGCGAGCCTAGAAGAATTAGAGGAAATAATTCAAGCTCTATCAGATCATGAAGAATTAGAAGAAAACTTGTCGCATTTATCGTACCGAATTCACGTATTATATAGTCTTCTACGGGGTTTACTTCATCATTTGGGCATTGATATTGATGTATGCATTCAAACGCCACCTTCACCCCCTTGTGAATGAATGATTACTGTTATTTGAAGATTAATGAAGTTGTTGCATTTATCATATTAGAGCGTATTGTTTAATTTTCTTCACTACATTACCAACAACAAAACACAAAGGGAGAAACAAAACTTTCAATAGGTTAGGTTTATTCAGGCGTAAATTTTCCCTCATAACCTTTAACTTTCCATCGAAATCTGATTTATTACTTAACTTAATTTATTCAGTCATTTCTATTAGCAAGCGTTAAGTTGAGGTAATAATTACTTACAATTTTCCCAAGGTAAGTATGCTATAGGGGCGGCTTAACATTAATTCAAGGTCATCATTTTTTTAGTTCGACAAATCATCAAGTGTAAAATAAACAAAAATGGATTTGCTTTTAATTTGTTGTTCTTGTGTTTTGATATCATTTGATGATATAAAACATCAATTACCAAAGTTAGTGGTTTGTCATGATAAATTAAAAACAACTTTAATTTATATTCATGTCCACTAAATTTACATTCTAATTTGTCACAACATCTTAAAATAAACTCTAATTTATATTCATGAACAAACACAATTGTTACTCCAACTATAACCCCAACTCCAACTTCATGTCCACTAAATGTACATTTCACTGCCAAACACGTACTAAAATTGCCTAAATTCAACTATCACTTATCCACTATAAATAGGGATTACCATTGCACTAAACCACTTATCTTGTCAACATCAATTGTAGAGAACTCTTTCCAAATAAACCCCCATTTCTTTCTAAGAAAAAAATCATTATATGTGAGTTGAAGTAATTTATTTTTTCTTCTTTTAACATGACAAGTGTTAAATTGGATTCCTTTTGTTGTAACTTTTTCATTGATTTTTTTCTTTTAAAATTTAAGAATTTTATTTAGGACTTAGTTTATTCATATTGCATGTCTGATTTAGATTTTGCTTTTGCAATTTTTTAATTATGTGCTAAAGTTTTTGATCATCCATTCTGTAGAGATGGCAGATTCAGTATGGGACATGGCTATGTTGATGAACGTAGTCAGGTATTTTATAAGATGGAGCATGAATTACACTGGGAGTTGGCTACCACTAGAGCGATGTTGATTCGGGATATACGTAGAATTATGGGTCGTCTGCCAATTGTTTTTTCGAATGATAAAAATAATAATAATAATAATAATAATAATAATAATAATAATAATAATAATAATAATAATTAGGGTTATGTTTTTTTTTATATTTTATGTAGTACGTATTATCTAGTAGTTTTGGTTGTATCTTGTAGTATGTAATTTGTTTTTGTCAGCTCTAGTCTGTTTCAATGGGTAGCCCTTTTTTAATTATTAATGCAAAAAATCTATATTTTCTTGTACTAATTTTAGTCTAACTTTTTTTGAGTTCACCTATTATAAATGCTAATCAACTTATTTACGTGACTTAAACAACCAAAAAACTTACACAACTTTATATTCATGGAATTGATTCTTAATCTTTGGCCTCTCCGAAACCCATGCAAAGCAGTATTAGTTATCTTCCACAAAATCACTGAAGTATGATAACTCATAGGATTTTATGATATTATGTAGTGTGATTAGAGGGGGTAGGCATCATGACATATGCTTCCAATAACTTGCGCTTTCAATGCACTGTAATTTTTTGAAGTTACTTTTTGTTTTGTCGATTTCATTCTATTTCAATAAAAAATAGGTACCGAAGTGGTAATTTTGTAATTAAGATTCTGTTTTAAACATAAATTCATTTAACAAGATTCATGCAGTAAAATTGAGTTTCAATATTATGAAAAGTTATTTTAAGTATTATTATTAATCTAAGATTTTAAAAACTAAATGCAATTTGCAGTGTTCCTAGTGGTACAAATTATCCGTTAATCAAACGATATTTAATAATGACCGCAAGAGATAACTCATCCAAATGAATATGATTTCCTAAATAAAAAGCATACTTTTAATAGCTTAGTTTGTTATAAAAAAGTGAAATTTTTCTATCACAAAAGATTCATTCTCTATTTCACTAACATTAGAAATATCGTATTTTACTGAATTAATTATTTTCTAATTTATTTACATAACTCAAAAATATTTATCATAGATGAAAATGCATAGACACAAAGGAAATTAGATTGAAATAAAAATATAGAGAACATTCAAAGAATTTACATTGGGAAGATAAAATGATAATTAAAGATAGGTTGCTGAAAAGGCTTCATAAGCATCGAACATCCATTTAAAGAGTGAGAATTATATTTAAAGGTGCTCTGGTGTTAAATCATAATTCTACATTGCTTACTGATTTTTGAAAGTTCAATGGTAAAAATAATACTGAGTACTTTGTTATTTATTCAATATTTACTAATAATTTGCAAAACTAACCTATTCTTTTGCTTATTATTAGGACAAAATCGAAAAGATTTATGCAAAGCTGATGGATCTTGACTGCAAGTTGGAAGGTTTTTAGCAAGAATTGTCTGGACGCATCGATGTGATTCAAGATAATATTGAACAGCTAGAAAGTTACCATGAGGCGTTGGATATCCAAGTTGATACTTTGCATACTAGGATAAGTGCTATACTTATACGATTAGGCATTGATCCTGGTGTTCCTTTTTCACCTCCTTCATTGGTTTCTTCATGTAACACCCCGAGAGTACACCCTGTTTATCACACAATGCTTACAGTCTCGAGGGACCACAAGCTAACCCATGGGCTGGTACTTATTGCGAGCACTAAATAATAACATAATAAATATGAAAGAACAACTGATTAGCCATAAGGTTTTATCAACTGAATTAGTACTGAAACATGAATCTAAAGAAAACAACTATTTGAATATGATAAAATACTGATAAACTGAATAACTAACTGACATGTCTTAAATCCTCTAAACTTAACTGAATATGAGTTGATGGGACAGGCACCAACTAACTCCTGCTAACTACTAAGCTAAAGACATTAAACAAAATAATCTGTCCTTGAAATATAAGGACTCACCAGTGCTACTACTATTAACCTGAGAAGTCTAAGCGCAATGCGGGAACTGGACGTCTAATCCTATGATATGATACATCATAGCGCAAAAGAAAATATATGTGATCAGTACTTTGAATGTACTAGTATGCTAAATAAGGTAGGCTAATATGCATGGTTCATGAACATGGATAAATAATCGCCTAAATATGTATGTTTAACAGAAGGTATTGAATAGAATGCATGAAATCTGGTGTTACTTAGAATATGTGAAATTTGTAAATAATGAGGATGTATGACCAAGCATGTAAAATGAACTAAATAAAATCTGTAAATTAAAATACTGAAATAACTGAAATAACTGGTATCTGTAAGCTTTGGTCAAACAACAGTGAGACTGAGTGTCTGAACTGATTATTGGACTGAAATAGTAGCTGAGACTGTGGGAGGTATCATCTAACTGACATTCCCCGATCTAAGCTAATCGGTGTAAAACTATAACCCCAGTTAGAAGGGTGTTAGTACTATTCCATGAGTACTAACGCTGGCTATGCGGATCTACTGTACTAATGTACTATCCAGAAGGACTAAGGGTGTCAAGCTTGAAATGATGGGTGACCCCTGTAAGATATTCAAGCCTAAACTCACGGGTGACTTCTCATATCCTACGTTGGCTATGTAGTTCTGGAGTTTAGGGATTTCTACTAGTGACTCTGGCTATTTAATGGGTAATTCGCCATCCTTACACTCTCTCAGTACTAAATCTTACTCCCAAATGAAAGAAACAGAAGTACTAGACTATTCTGAGAGTAACAGACTGTGCTAGTAATGCTCATAATATGTTCTGAAGTTATTTTGAAGATATAGAGATGAGACAATGTAAGCAACTATGGTTTTTGGGTATTCAATAACCCCAGGACTCAAAAGCAAAAATAGATAACATTATACTAAAGCTTAAAGGAAATGACATGCAAGCTTCTATCAAATCTTTACTCTTGAAGGTATTTTATCAAACACTTATAGTTTATAGTGTATTGAAATCATGGGAATGTTATGGGACTTGTAGTAATAGCATGAATTCAACATGAATAGAACTAAATCATGATTTAATTCAATGAACGAAAACATTAAAATATGGAGAATTGACTAACAACAATAATTTCATTTATACATATTGTAAAAACATAGTTCATGGAGATCCATGGGAGAAATCATAATCTAAAATCAAAATAACTTGAAAGGATCATAATTCTTGCAATTTAAACCGGATACTTGGACTCCGTGGGTGGAAGGAACCCATCAATGAACATCTAACATATCTGGGGTAATGAATTTAAGAGGATTGATGGAGAATTTTTTTGAGATTTGATCTTGTATTTGATAGCTAGGGTTTTAATGGAGAGAAATTTGATGAACAATGAGCATATTTTGCTCAATTTCAAGATTAATCTTCTGTTTACATGATTTGGGGTCTTGATGAAAGACAAGATTGCCCTTTGTATTTAAAATCCACAACTAGAATGCCTTTTAAGGCCTCACTGCGACGTGGTGAGTGGATCAACAAGATACCCAACACGACGTCGTGGAATTGCGATGAATCTCTGGATCGTGAAAATTGCTATTTTGTGGTTCACCGTGATGCGGCACAACCACGGTGACCCTCTGGAAAATGATAAATGCTGAAATTGCCTTCATCGCGATGCGATGACATTCTAATCGTGTTACTCACCGTTATTCAGCCTAATCACGCTAAGCTACTATTTTTCCAATTTGAATGTGATCTAATCCCCATTCAAAAATCCCAAAACTTACCCAAAACAAGCTATTTTCTAGATTCTAAGTGTTACAAGTACATACTAAGGGTTGGACTGAGCTACAAATGTTCGGGGCATAATAATATATCCCCTTTGGGAACATTCATCCCTGAATGAGACTAATGAAGTTGAGATGCTGAAAATTGAGGTTATATCTCGCATGCTCAACTGAAAGAATGACTAAACTTATATATAAATGCAAGAATTATTGAATAAATGTCTATATAAAGCTTAAACTTGGAGTGAAAAGAGATGATCTGAGGAAACTAGCTACCTTGAACTGAATCTGCAGTGAAAAGATGAGGGTACTTGGCCCACATATCTGCTTCTGCTTCCCAAGTTACTCCCTCAATTGATTGATTCTGCCAAAGAACTTTGACTAAGGGAACTTCTTTGTTCCTTAGTCTACGAACTTGACGATTAAGAATTTTGACTGGAACTTCCTCATAGGAAAGGCTGTTCTGGACATCCACATTTTCTGAGGGACAACTGCCGCTGGGTCACCAATACACCTTTTCAACAATGAAACATGGAACAATAGTTTCTCTAAAGCTAGATCTGAAGGCAATTTAAGCTCATACGCTACCCTTTCAAAAAGACTTAGAATTCTAAAAGTATCGACATATCGGGAACTAAGTTTCCTTTTCTTATCGAACCTCTTCACTCTCTTCACGGGAGAGATTTCCAAGTACACAAAATCACCAATCTAAAACTCAAGATCCTTTCTCCTCACGTCTGTATGCAATTTCTGTTGGCTCTGGGTTTCCCTATACCTTTCTCTGATCAACTAAACTTTCTCGAACGAATCATACACCAAGTCAGGCCCTATTACTGTGGCCTCAGCCACTTCAAAGCAACCAATCACAGATCTACATCTCCTACCATAAAGGGTCTCAAATAGAGCCATCTGAATACCAGAGTGATAGCTATTATTATATGCAAATTCAATCAAGGGAAATTGGTCATCCCAACTACCTTTAAAATTAACAATGCTGGCTCTTACTATGTTTTCCAGAGTATGAATGGTCCGTTCTGCTTGACCATCTGTCTTAGGGTGGAAGGCAGTATTAAGGTGGACTTAGGTACCGAGGCCCTTTTGGAATGCCTCCCAGAAGTGAGAGGTAAACTAGGTACCTCTATCTTAGATAATAGATAAGGGAACACCAAACAACCTAACCAACTCTCTGAGATATAGTTTGGCATAGTCCTCAACTTAATAATAGGTATGGACTAGCAAGAAATAAGCTAATTTGGTCATTCTATCTATGATAACCCAAATAGAATCATGCTGATGACGGGTACAAGGCAAACCAATCACAAAGTCCATGTTCACTTCCTCTTACCTCTAAGTAAGAACACTAAACTACTGCATGTACCCACTAGGTTTCTAGTGCTCAATCTCAACCTGCTGGCATGTGGAGTACTTAGCTACAAACTCTACATTGTCTCTCTTCATCCCACTCCACTAATGGATCTCCCGCATATAATGGTATATCTTAGTGGACACTGGATGAATAGAGTAATGTGCACCATGCTCTTCTACAAGAATTCATTGCCTTAAATCATCTACACCAGGAAGACATAGTCAACCCTGACAATGCAGTACACCATCTCCCCCTTGGGAGAAAACTTCCACTTTCTAATCTCTAACTGATTCTTTCAACTTAACTAGACTGGGATGTATATCCTTCTTTATGTTTACTTTGAAAACTAGGGATGATTCTAAACTACTCTAAACCCATACACTACCTTCTTCTTACATTCCTCAACATGAGCAACACTACCCATAGACAAGCTACTGAGAGCATTAGCCACTACATTAGACTTGCCAAGATGATACAAAACACTCATTTTATAATCTTTTAATAACTCTAACCACCTCTTCTGATGCAAATTTAAATATTTCTAAGAGAATACATACTGAAAGCTTTTGTGATCTGTGAACACATCAACATACACCCCATACAAATAGTGCCTCCAAATTTTTAAGGCAAACACTATAGCTGCTAGCTAAAGATCATAGGTAGGGTAATTCTTCTCATGAGTCTTAAGCAATCTAGAGGCATAGGATATGACCTTACCTCTCTACATGAGGAAACAGTCCAAACCTATTCTAGATGCATCACTGTACATAACAAACCTATCTAAACCATCTAGCAAAGTAAGAACTAGGGCCAAGGTGAGTCGAGTCTTCAACTCCTGAAAACTTTTCTTGCAGGAATCTGACCGCTAAAACTTAACCTTCTTCTACATCAATCTAGACATGGGGAATGCAATAGATGAAAACCCTTCAAAAAATCGATGGTAATAGCTAGCTAAACCCAAGAAACTCCTGATGTCTGATAGAGAGATAAGTTTGGACTAGTTTCTCACCACTTCGATCTTTTAAGGATCAACTCTAATGCCATCACTGAAAATGATATGGCCCAGGAAAGCTAATGATCTTAGTCAAAATTCGCACTTACTAAATTTAGCAAATAACTAATAAGCCCTAAGAGTCTACAACACTATTTGGAGATGGTCTACATAATCATTTTCGCTTTGGGAGTAGGCAAGAATGTCATCGATGAATACTATAATGAATATGTCCAAGTACTGCTTAAATACGCAATTCATTAAGTTCATGAAAGCTGATGGGGCATTAGTAAGACCAAAGGGCATAAATAGGAACTCAAAGTGACCATACCGGGTTCGGAAAGCTATTTTTGGAATGTTGCATTCCCTTACTCTAAGCTGATGATAGCTTGATCTAATATCTATCTTTGAAGAGTAGCTGGAACCCTGAAGTTGGTCAAAAAAGTCATCGATTGTAGGGAGTGGATATTTATTCTTGACTATGCCTTTGTTCAACTGGCGGTAGTTCTGAGTGAATCCTCTTTCTTATGCATGAATAGAACTAGTGCACCCCACGAGGAGACGCTGGGAATTATGAATCCTTTATCCAGGAGATCTTTTGATTGTTCTTTCAACTCCTTGAGTTTTGCTAGATCCATCCTGTATGGTAGAATAGGTATGAGCTGAGTATCTGGAAAAAGGTCTATTCCAAAGATTATTTTCCTTTTAGAAGGAACTCCAGGAAAATCTTTAGGGACCACATCTGGGTATTCCCTGACTACTAAAACTGATGGTTGGAGTCTTTGAATTAGAGTATTTGACTAGAACAAGATGGTAAATACACCCCTTGGATATCATCCTTCTCACTCTAAAGTACAAAACAAGCTGGCCCATAAGAGCTGTAGTACTACCCCTCCATTCAAGGACTGGTTTATTTGGGAACAGAAAATAAACTATTCTATTTCTATAATCAACTGAGGTATAACATGTGTGGAGCCAATCCATGCCGAGAATGACGTCAAAATCTATCATCTCTAACTCCACGAGGTCAATTGATGTAACTTTCTGAGATATTGTGACCGAAAAGTTACTATATACCTGTCGGGCTACAATGAAAAAACCTACTGGGTAGATACTAAAAAGGGCTCTGCTAGAGTTTCGGGACTGACTTTGAAGTCGACGACTATATATGGAGCTATAAAAGAAAGTGAAGCTCCAGGGTCTAGTAAGGCATAAAAATGAAAGTCAAAGACCTGCAATGTATCAGTAACTACGTCAGGAGAATTTTCCTGATCTTTTTAGGACTGAAGAGCATAAAATCTATTTGAACGCTAACCACTGGTAGCACTAGAAGCGGTACCCTTCTGAGTTGAGCGATCGACTGGAACTGACGACTGATGGGACTGACCTTGTTGGTGCGAATCTCTACCTTTTTGAGCAACCTCCCAACACTCCTGAACCTTGAGGCCTCGCTTGTCACACCTAAATCATACATCGCTACAAGCTCTACACTCGCCTTGATGGTGTCTACCATATTTTTGACATAAAGGATTCATACGGGCACTGTTAACACTACTGTAACGCCCTAAAATCCCATCCCGAGATGTCACACAGTGCTTAAGACTACAGGTAGGCCATGATAACCATTTGAGACTATTGCTAATTCTAATACTTCTTTCAGGATAAATAAGCTAAAAAATGATACTTTAATGTATCAACTATAATCCAAAATAATTGGAAATAATGTAGGAATTGCAGAAATACTAATAATCTAGAAAACAACTAACAGTCTAGTCTGACAAAGCCTCTACTACTCAAACTGGAGAGCCATTGGTAAAGAACCTCAACTGACTTGCAATGATCTAAAAGTAAGACTCAAAACACTATGAAAGTGGAAAATCCGTAATTATAGGTCCTCAAACCATGAGGACTCACCAATTGTGGAATGTAGGCAAAGGCACTCAGAAATCATGATCATTGCTTAGACTGAGCACCTGAACATACATTATGAGAAAATATAGCAGATAGATGTATATGCGGATCAATACTTTGAGGATTTAATGAGTATATTGGGGGGGTGTAAGCGTTTAAGTAAACAATGTTGTCAATCTTAATAGAAATCATGCATGCATCTATAAATGACTCACATAGCTTGAATAAAACTGAAGACTGAATATCATAAATCATGTATAATAAGGCATAAATGATAAATCACTTGAATCATTATATTAGTTATAAAACCGATATTCTCCATCTTATTGTCAAAACAATTAAGTAAGAGAAATCTTAAAACATTAGTCCTCGAGACTTGACTTTGATCTCATGGAGAATAAATGACTTTTTTAAAACTTAGAGCATATAAAACTTTGGGACTTTGGAAACTTTTATCTTAATTAGAGTAGTGGAGTACTTTGGGAGTTTCTCTTAATCGACATAAACCATGTGAGCCACATGGAGTTCAACGTCTTGCCCACTTTGGGGAGACATACTCTATCTTTGCCATCGAAGTAGAACCTTATCTTTAGTGATCAGTTATCTTAACCCACTTGGGGTAAATCAGAAACCTATGGGGGCACGTAGTTCTGGGTAATGAGACCTTGGAATCATACCCAACTCGGCACTAAATACTACTCCCATACTTAAGATCAGAACGTTTAGGAAATTCACCTTAAAATAATTCAAGGATCCATATTAAGGACCAAATATACTTCTCTTGTCTTTATAGAATAAATAGTGTTGACTCCTATATTAGCATAGACCCAAAAGGTCAAATCAATATCTGGAATCTAAAATTAACTTAGCTATGGGGTACTTATGACCCAAACAATCATTGAACAATAATCTTTAAATGGGGCCTATTGACCTTAACAGTAATCTTAAATCAGATATCTCAAAATTCAAGCTTGGCAATGTAATTACTTATAAAGTATCACAAAATCTATAAATTTCATCAATAAGCATGAAAATACAATTAAAATCATGTAATTGAACTCTTAATTCATGGGAAATATCAAAATTCTTGCAATGAATGATAGTGGGTGTAAACCCTAACTGAATTTCCTAGAAAAACCTCATAAATTACAGATATTTGAAATTTAAAATAAACTATTGGGCACAAGGGTGAAAGGATTACCCTTTTTCAAACCCCACATACCTTAGATTATGACTTGTATGTGAACAAGCTTGTTTAAGACTCTTTTTCATACTTTTGAGTGAGGATTCTTGAATCTTTTGACTAGGAAACCTTGAATATCAACTCAATTTGTAGAATATATGATGGAATCTTAAAGTTCTTGGAGAAGGAATTGAGTTTGCTCTTGAGGGAGAAAACCCTGGGCCTTGATGTTTTTTATTGATATGAAGTTATTTTTTTTATTCTGAATATATCTAAGTGTTAAACGGGTGGCAAAAGACCAAAAGTCCTTTTAAATATTGCTTAAGAATACTGAACAGGATCTGCGACAATTGGAGTGATGGTCTATCGCTAGTATGACGGACGGTCGGATCATCCGTCGCACGTTGGTCAGAAAAATGCCACACTACCTCATTGCGACGGTCTTAGAGACGGTCCTTCCCTAGCTTGACAGTCTGTCGTCCAGGCCATCGCACTTGGGCCAGAAGAAAGAGTCATTGCCTTGGTTGTGATGTTTTGGTCGACGGTCCATCACAAGCTTGACGGTCAGTCAACCTGCCCGTTGCACCTGGGTGGTTCCGACAGCTTTTACTAAAATGGACATAACTTCTCACCCCAATAAATTGGTATCATTGGAAAGATAATTCAATTTTCCACACAATAAAAATCAACATTCAGGAAAATTCCATATGGTTTAAACACCAATCACTTTGGAAGTCATTCTTAAATCTTTTAGAGACGGAAAAAGGTTTCACTTGACTTGTTCTAAAGGCTTAGACTAAGACGGAACAATATGGGGTCTTAGAATATCTTCCCCTTAGAAACATTCGTCCTCGAATGCCACTAGTTAGATTAAGATACCGAGGAACTAAGGATGCACAACTGAAATAAATTGCTAAACCAGCTTTAAATCTTTCTAAACCTTTGAATACTCCGTGAAGTGAAAGAGCTTTCACAGGAATAAATACAAAGCTGAATTTGATTAGAAAGGAACTAAGTTAAGGAAGAATAATACCTTCTGCTTGATCTGAACTCGCAGAGAAAAGGTGCGGGTACTTGGCTCGCATATCTCCTTTTGCTGCCCAAGTAGCGCCATCAAATGACTGATTCTGCCACAAACCTTTGACTAAGGGAACTTCTTTGTTCCTTATTCCAAGAACCTGGTAATCTAGGATCTCAATCAAAATCTCATGAAACTAAAGACTAGTCTGGATATTTGATCTATTTGATGGATCTACTGTAACAAAATCACCAATGTGCTTCTTAAGCATGGAGACATGAAAGATAGGATGAACAGATTACAACTCAGTGGGCAACTCCACCTAATAAGATACTTTCCCAATACGACTTAAGACTCTATACGGGCCAACATAATAGGGACTAAGCTTCCCCTTTTTTCAAAACCTTTTCACCCCTTTCATGGATGAAATCTTTAAGTATACCAAAATCACCCACCTCAAACTCAAGATCTCTTCTTCTTACATCTGCATATGACATCTGATGACTTTGGGATATCTTCAACCTTTCTGTAATCAACTTAAATTTCTCCACAGTCTCAAACACTACATCAGGTCTAATCACATCAGCTTTACCCACTTCGAACCAACCTATGGGTGATCTACATCTTCTATCATACAAAGCCTTAAATGGTGCCATCCGGATGCTAGAGTGATAACCATTGTTATATGCAAACTCAATTAGTGGTAAATGCTCATCCCAACTACCTTTAAAATCAAGTGCACAGGCCCTCAACATATCTTCAAAATTCTAAATGGTCCTCTCAACCTGACCATCTATCTGCAAATGAAAAGTGGACTCAAATAAACTTGGGTACCAAGACCCTTCTGGAAAGCTTTCCAAAATTGTGAAGTGAACTGAGTACCCCTATCCGAGATAATGAATAAGGGAACTCCATACAACCTGACTAACTTCTGGATATACAATCTGGCATAATCCTCAACTTTATAAGATGTATGCAGTGGCAGGAAATGCACAAACTTAGTCAACCTGTCTATAATAACCCAAACTGAATCATGACGACGACACGAAAGAGGTAAACCAGTCATGAAATCCATATTAACCTCTTCCCACTTCCAAATGGGTATACCAAACTCTTGTAACTTACCGCCAGGTCTTTGGTGGTCTACCTTAACTTGTTGGCACGTTGCGCACTTTGACACAAATCCTACTATATCCTTCTTAAGAACACTCCACCACTTGATTTTTGGCAAGTCGCAGTATATCTTGGTAGCATTGGGATGAATGAAATACTGTGCACCATGCGTCTCAGCCATTATGCTCTGCCTCAAGTCATTAACACATAGAACGTACAATCTATTCTGGCATCTCAACACACTATCTCTCTCTTGGGATAAAATCTCTACCTTTTGATTTTTAACTGACTCCTTCAGTCTAACCAAACTAGCATCTAAGTATTTCTTTTCTTTCTCTTCTGAAACTAAAGAGGATTTGGAACTACTCTACACCAAAATGTTCCCTTTAGCGGAATCCAGCAACCTAATACCCAATCTAGCCAGACGATGTACATCTTGAGCTAACTCTTTTTTATCTTTCTTAATGTGAGCCACACTACCCATAGATATCCCACTGAGGGCATCTGCCAGTACATTGGCCTTGCCTAGATGATATAGCACATTCATATCATAATCTTTTAGCATCTCTAACCATTTTCTCTATCAAAGATTCAACTCCCTCAGGGTAAGCATATACTGTAGGGTTTTGTGATCAGTGAACACATTAACATGAACAACATATAGATAGTGTCTCCATATTTTCAAAGCAAAGACCACAACAGTTAATTAAAGATCCTGGGTTGGGTGATTCTTTTCATGTGCCTTCAACTATCTAGAGGCATAGGCTATAGCATTACCTCTCTGAATCAACACACAACCCAAACCAACTCTCTAGGCATCATAATACACCATAAAACCATTCGTACCATTCGGTAAAGTTAACATAGGGGCTGAGGTGAGTCGAGTCTTCAACTCTTGAAAACTTTTCTCACAGGAATCCGACCAAAGGAACTTAACTTTCTTTTGGACCGTCCACATCATGGGGGACGCAATAGAAGAGAAACCTTCAATAAAACTGTGGCACTAACTAGCTAGACCTAACAAACTTCTAATGTCAGATGGAGAAATAGGTTTGGGCCAGTTTCTTATAGCTTCTGTCTTTTTGGGATCAACCCTAATGCCTTCAGCTAAAATAATACGACCCAAAAAGGCTATTGACCTTAGAAAAAATTCACACTTGCTGAATTTGGTGAATAACTATGATCTCTAAGAGTTTGCAGGACAATTCTAAGATGATCCGCATGGTCATTCTCAGTACGGGAGTAAACAAGGATATCATCTATGAAAACTATCACAAACATATTAAGATGCTGCTTGAACACTCGATTCATGAGGTCAATGAAAGATTATGGAGCATTGGTTAGCCTGAAAGACATGACTAGGAACTCAAAGTGACCATAACGGGTTCAAAAGGATGTTTTTGGAATGTTACATTCCCTTACTTTCAGTTGATGATGTCCGGATCTAAGGTCTATCTTAGAGAAATAACTTGCACTTTGCAGTTGATCAAATAAGTCATCAATTCTCGGAAAAGGGTACTTATTCTTGACTGCGACCTTATTAAGCTGAAGATAGTCAATGCACATATGCAAAGAACCATTTTTCTTTCACACGAAAAACATAGGTGCACCCCAAGGAGAAACACTAGGCCTTATGAAACCTTTGTCTTAAAGATCTCTGTGTTTCTCTTTCGACTCCTTAAGCTCTGTAGGTGCCATACGGTAGAGAGGAATAGAAATAGGCTGAGTGTCAGGAAGAAGATCAATCCCAAATTCTATCTCTCTATCGGGCGGTACCTCTGGGAGATCTTCCAAAAAAACATCAAGATACTCATTAACAATATTGACTGACTAAATAGTTGGAGCCTCGGACTTAGTGTCTTTAACTCTAACTAGGTGAGAGATACAACCTTTGGATATTAGCTTTCTAGCATTAAGATAGGAGATAAAATGACTCTTTGGAGATACTGAACTTCCAGACCACTCAAAAACTAGTTCATCAGGAAACTAAAACTTGACTACTTGGGTACGACAGTCTATAGATACATAATAAGAATAAAGTCAATCCATACCCAGAATAAAGTCAAAATCCACCATGTCCAACTCTATCAAATTAGCAGGTATGACTCCATGAAGAATAGTGATGGGACACTTTTTATACACTTGCTTAGCAACAACAGACTCACCTACTAGAGTAGAAACTACGAAAAGATCAAGAATCTTTTTTGGACTCATTTCAAAAATCACAGCTACAAGTGAGATAACATAAAAGAAACTTGACCCAGGGTCCAACAACATATAAACATCAAAGTGAAATACACGGAGCATACTAGTAACAATATCAGGAGAATCCTCCTTTCCTGGAGGGAGAATAAGGCATAGAATCTATTCTGATACTGACCGCCAGCAGTACTGGATGAAGTGCCCCGAGGTGGGGTTGGACGCGTTAAAGGAGTTGGGGAATTAGTAGCCTGCTCTGAGGTTTGACATCTCTGTTCCCTTACCTAGCATACGGGAAATCTCTAAGTATGTGGCCCATCCTTCTACAACCAAAACAACCATGCTGCTCTGCCAAACACTCACCTGGATGGGTCCTACCACATTTAGCATAAGAAGGATAATTAGGCCTGTTACTTACACTATTGTGTGACCTAGACATAGAAGGACTATTCCCTTGCTCTTGCCCATTTTTGGGCCCAGGAGCACTGGCTGATGAAGGCACTGGCATAGAAGAATGACTTTGAAACTGTGGATGGTTCCCTTCATGGGACCTATCTTGACTATACTCATGCTGCTCGGATCTAGACTTGTTGTTTCCCCTTACTCTATCTCTTTCCCTTATCTTGTCTGCCTCTATCTATTATGCAAGTATCATCAGTCTGGACATATCCATATCCCTATTAAGCATAGTAGTCCTATACTCTATTAGCATCAAACCATTCATACCTGTCACGAAACTTGCTCATACTAGTTTGAGTGTCAGCAATCAAACTAGGAGCATACTTGGCTAACTAGTTGAACTTAAGGCAATACTCCTTAGCAGTTAGAGATTCTTGCCTTAGGTTCATTAAATCCTCAATCTTCGCTTCCCTCATCTTAAGCGGGAATAATTTATCCAAGAACGCGTCCTCGAACACCTACCAAGTAAGAGGGGAAACATCTTTCCCTCTATTCTTCCTCCCTGCAAAAACCCAATCATAAACAATGTCCTTCAAATGATAAGATGCCAGCTCTACACTCTCTACCCTAAAAATAGACATGACTTGTGTGATCTTCCTCACCTTCTAAAGATATAACTGCGGGTCCTCACCAGCCTTCGACCCATCGAACTTGGGCGGAATCATAATTATGAAATCATGAATCCTAGCAGTAGCTAAGTCACCACCCTACTGATGAGTAACTGTGGCCTAGACATTTTGTGGTGACTTCTTGGGCTAATGCCTGAAAAGGAGCCCGAAACTGAGCATAAGACATAGTCTCATTCACGAGATCGATAGGCTAAGGTTACTAGTTATTGTTTCTGTGGGTATTCGCTCTTTGGGGAGGCATTTTCTGAAATAAGAGAGCATGAATTAATAGCTGAGAGAGACAACTGTAAGCACGTTAAATTTTGAATGAAAGAGATGACTTTTTCCTAAAATATCTTGTAGCCTCTTGCTCATATATGTGGCACGTTCAACACCAATGATTAAGACTCTACTTAACGCAGTTTGTCAGATTCCCTAGGACTCGTTAAACGTTAGGCTCTGATACTAAGTTTGTAACACCCCGAAATCCCATCCCAAGATGTCACATGGTTCTTAAGGCTACAAGTAGCTCTAATTTAACCCCTTGAGCCTGTTACGACTTCTAATACTTGCTTCAGGATAAATAAGCTAAACAATGATTCTTTATTGTATCAACTATAATCTAAAATAATTAGAAATAATGTCTGAATCGCAAAAATATTAATAATTTGGAACACAACCTTAACTAACAGTCTAGTCTGACAAAGCCCCTACTAATCAAACTGGAGAGCCATTAGGACAGACCCCCAACTGAATCACAATGATGTAAAAGTAAGACTCAAAACACTATGAAAACAGAAAAGTTATAATTATAGGTCCTCAAACCATGAGGACTCACCAACTGTTGAATGTAGATAAAGAAACTCGGAAATCATGATAACTGCTGAGACTGAGTACCTAAACCTACATTATGAGACAATGTAGCACTTAGATGTATATGTGGATCAGTACTTTGAGGATGTACTGAGTATATAGGGGGGCGTATGCATATAAGTAAACAATGTTGTCAATCTTAATAGAAATCATGCTTGCAGCTATAAATGACTCTCAAAGCTTGAATAAAACCGAAGATTGAATATCATAAATCTTGTATAATAACACATAAATCATAAATATCATGAGACATTATATTTGTTCCAAAACATATATTCTCCATCTTATTTTCAAAACAGGTAAGCAAGAGAAATCTTAAAACATCAGTCCTCGAGACTTGACTTAGATCTGATGGAGAATAAATAACTTCTATAAAACTTAGAGCTTATAAAACTTTGGGTCTTTGGAAACTTTTATCTTAATTAGAATAGTGGACTACTTTGGGAGTTTCTCTTAACTGACATAAATCATGTGAGCCACATGGAGCCCAACGTCTTTCCCACTCTAGGAGAGTTGCTCTATCCTTGCAATCAAAGTAGAACCTTAACTTTAGTGATCACTTATCTTAACCAACTTGGGGTAAATCAGAAGCCTATGGGGGCATGTAGTTCTTGCGTATGAGACCTTGGAATCATACCCAAGTCGGTGCTAACTACTACTCCTATACTTAAGCTCAGAACTTTTAGAAAATCCACCTTAAAATAATTCAAGGGTCCATAAGAAAGAAAAAATATACTTCTCTTGTCTTTAAAGCATAGCTAGTGTGGACTCCTATCTTGGCTTAGACCCAAAAGGTCAAATCTGTAACTGAAATCTAAAATTAATTTAGCTATGGGGTACTTATGACCCAAACAATCTTTGAACAACAATCTTTAAATGGGGCCTATTGACCCAAACAGTAATGTCAAATCAGATATCTCAAAATTCAAGTTTGGTAATGCAATTACTCCTAAGGTATCTCAAAATCTGTAAATTTCATCAATTAGCATGAAAATACAATTAAAATCATGTAACTCAACACTCAATTCATGGGAATATCAAAATTATTGCAATGAATGATAGTGGGTGTAAACCTTAACTGAATTTCATAGAAAAACCTTATAAATTGTAGAAATTTATAATTTAAAATAAACTTTTGGGCACAAGGGTTAAAGCATTACCCTTGTTCAAATCCTACATACCTTAGATTATGACTTGTAGGTGAATAACCTAGTTTGACAGTTTTTTTGGCACTTTTGAGTGAGGGTTCTTGAAGCTTTTGACTATAGATCTTTGAATCTTAACTCAATTTGCAAAATTCATGGTGGAATCTTAAAGTTCTTGGAGAAGGAATTAAGTTTGCTCTTTAGGGAGAAAACCCTAGGCCTTGATGGTTTTGATGGATATGAAGTTATTTTCTTAATTTTGAATATATCTAAGTGTTAAAAGGGTGGAAAAAGACCAAAAGTCCTTTTAAAAATTGACTAAGAATACTGAATGGGATCTGTGATGGTCGGAGTGATCGTCCATAGCTAGTCTGATGGCCCGTCGGATTGTCTGTCGTACGTTGGTTAGAAAAAGGCCATATTGCCTTATTGCGATGGTCCATCACTAACTTGACAGTCCATCATCCTGGCCGTTGCACTTGGGCTAGAAGAGGGAGTCATTACCTTTGTTATGACGGTTTGGTCAATGGATCATCGCAAGCTAGACGATCCGCCAACCTGCCTATCGCACTTGGGCAGTTCTGACACCTTTTAGTAAAATAACCATAACTTCACACCCTGATAAATTGGTATCATTGGAAAGATAATTCAATTTCCCACATGATAAAAATTCATATTTAGGATAATTCCATAAGGTTTAAACACCAATCAATTTGAAAGTCATTACTAAATCTTTTAGAGATGGAAAAGGGCTTCACTTCACATGCTCTAAAGGCTTAGACTACGAGGGAACTTTATGGGGTATTACTATATCTCCCTCTTGGAAACATTCATCCTCGAATGTCGCTAGTTAGATTAAGATACCGAGGAACTAAGGATGCACAGCTGAAACAAATGGCTAAACTGGCTTTAAATCTTTCTAAACCTTTTAATACTCTAGGAAGTGCAAGAGCTTTCACAGGAATAAATACATAGCTGAATTTAATTAGAAATAAACTAAGTTAGCGAATAATAATACCTTCTGCTTGATCTGAAATTGTGGAGAAAAGGTGCGGGTACTTGGCTTGTATATCTGCATTTGCTTCCAAGTAGCGCCCTCAATTGACTGATTCTGCCACAAAACTTTGACAAAGGCAACTTCTTTGCTCCTTAGTCTATGAACCTGGAAATCTAGGATCTCAGTCGGAATCTCATGAAATGAAAGACTAGTCTTGATATTTGAGCTCTTTGAAGGATTTACTACAGCAGAATCACCAATGTGCTTCTTAAGCATCGAGACATGAAAGATAGGATGAACAGTTGGCAACTCAGTGGGCAACTCCAACTCATAGGATACTTTCCCAACACGACTTAAAACTCTATAAGGGCCAACATAACGGGGACTAAGATTCCCCTTTTTCCCAAACCTTTTCACCCTTTTCATGGATGAAATCTTGAAGTATACCAAATCACCCACCTCAAAATCAAGATCTATTCTTCTCAGATCTACATATAACTTGTGATGACTTTGGACTGTCTTCAACCTTTCTATAATCAACTTAACTTTCTCCATAGCCTCAAACACTACATCAGGTCCAATCAAATCAGCTTCACCCACTTTGAAGCAACCTGTGGGTGATCTACGTCTTCTACCATACAAAGCCTCAAATGGTACCATCGGATGATAGAGTGATAACCATTGTTATATGCAAACTCAATCAGTGGCAAATGCTCATCCCAACTACCTTTAAAATCAAGTGCACAGGCCCTCAACATATCTTCTAAATTCTAAATGGTCCTCTTAGCCTGACCATCTATCTGCCGATGAAAAGTGGAACACAAATAAACTTAGGTACCAAGACCCTTCTGGAAAGCTTTCCAAAACTGCGAAGTGAACTGAGTACCCCTATCCGAGATAATGGACAAGGTAAATCCATACAACCTGACTAACTTCCGAATATACAATCTAGCATAATCCTTAGCTGTGTAAGATGTATGAATTGGCAGAAAATGCACGGACTTAGTCAACCTGTCTACAACAACCTAAATTGAATCATGATGATGACGCGAAAGAGGTATAGGGGTCAGGAAATCTTTATTCACCTCTTCCCACTTCCAAGGGAGTATACCAATCTCTTGCAACTTACTGACAGGTCTTTGGTGGTCTACCTTAACTTGTTGGAATGTTGCGCACTTTGCCACAAATCCTACTATATCCTTCTTAAGGACACTCCACCACTTAATTTTTGGCAAGTCACAGTGCATCTTGGTAGCACCGGGATGAATGGATTACTGTGCACCATGCGTCTTAGCCATAATGCTCTGCCTCAAGTCATCAACACATAGAACACATAATCTATTCTGACATCTCAACACACTATCTCCCCCTTGGGATAAAACCTCTACCTTTTTATTTTAAATGACTCCTTTAGTCTAACCAAACTAGCATCTAAGTATTTATTCTTCTTCACTTCTAAAACTAAAGAGGATTTAAAATTTCTCTGCACCAAAATATCCCCTTAAGCAGAATTAAGCAACCTAACACCCAATCTATCGAGACAATGTTCATCACGAGCTAGCTGCTTCTTATTTTTCACCACGTGAGCCACACTTCCCATAGACATCCTACTGAGGGCATCTGCTACTACATTGTCCTTGCCTTGATTATATAGCACATTCATATAATAATGTTTTAGCAACTCTAACCATCTCCATTGTCGAAGAATCAACTCTCTCTGGGTAAACATATACTGCAGGCTTTTTTGATCAGTGAGCACATCCACTTGAACACTATACAAATAGTGTCTCCATATTTTAAAAGCAAAGAACACAAAAACTAATTCAAGATCCTGGGTTGGGTGATTCTTTTTATGCGGCTTCAACTATCTAGAGGCATAGTCTATAACCTTACCTCTCTAAATCAATACACAAGCCAACCCAACTCTCGTAGTATCACAATACACCATAAAACCATCCGTACCATCAAAGTCAACACAGGGGCTGAGGTGAGCCGAGTCTTCAACTCTTGAAAACATTTCTCACAAGAAGCTGTCCAAAGAAACTTAACTTTTTTTTGGGTCAACCGGGTTATGGGGGGCACAATAGAAGAGAAACGTTCAATAAAATGTTGGTGGTAACTAGCTAGACCCAAGAAACTTCTAATGTCAGATAGATAAATAAGTCTGGGCTAATTTTTTACAGCTTCTATCTTTTGGGGATCAACCCTAATGCCTTCGGCTGAAATAATATAACCCAAAAAGGCTACTAAATTTGGCGAACAACTGATGATCTCTTATTAGGATAGACATTTGTGGTAACTTCTTAGGCTAATGCTTGAAAAGGCTGCCCGAAACTCAGCATGTGACAGTCTTATTCAAGGGATCAACAGACTGAGGTTTCTAGTTATTGTTTCTGCGGGCATTTTCTCTTTGGGGAGGCATTTTTTGAAATAAGAGAGCATGAATAAATAGTTGAGTGAGACAACTATAACCATGATAAATTCAAAATGAAAGAGATGACTTTTTAATAAAACATCTTGTAGCCTCTTGATCATAGATGTGGTGCACTAAACACCGATGATTAAGACTCAACTTAACACGGCTTGTCAGACTCCCTAGGACTCCGTAAACCATAGGCTCTGATACTAAGTTTGTAACGCCCCAAAATCCTATCCCGAGATGTCACACGGTGCTTAAGGCTACAAGTAGCCCAAACTTAACCCTTTGAGCCTATTACTACTTCTAATACTTGCTTCAGGATAAATAAGCTAAATAATGATACTTTATTGTATCAACTATAATACAAAAGAATTCAAAATAATGTCTGTATAGCAAAAATACTAATAATCTAGAACACAACTTCAACTGACAGTCTAGTCTGACAAAGACTCTACTACTCAAACTGGAGAGCCATTGGGATAGACCCCTAACTAACTAACAATGATTTAAAAGTAAGACTCAAAACACTATGAAAATGGAAAAGATACAATTATAGATCCTCGAAGCATAAGGACTCACTAACTGTTGAATGAAGACAAAGACACTCGGAAATCATGATCACTGCTGAGACTGAGCACCTGAACCTACATTATAAGACAATGTATCACACAGTAGTATATGTGGATCAGTACTTTAAGGATGTAGTGAGTATATGGGGGGGTGTATGCATATAAGTAAACAATGTTGTCAATCTTAATAGAAATTATGCTTGCAGCTATAAATGACTCACATAGCTTGAATAAAACTGATGACTGAATATCATAAATCATGTATAATAAGGCATAAATCATAAAACTTGTGAGTTATTATATTAGTTCTAAAACCCATATTCTACATCTTATTCTCAAAATAGGTAAGCAAGAAAAATCTTAAAACATTAGTCCTCGAGACTTGACTTTGATCTCATGGAGAATAAATAACTTCTTTAAAGCTTTGGGACTTAGGAAACTTTTATCTTAATTAGAGTAGGGGACTACTTTTGAAGTTTCTCTTAACCGAAATAAACTATGTGAGTCACATGGAGTCTAATGTCTTTCCCATATTGGGAGAGCTGATCTATCTTTGCCATCAGATTAGAACCATAACTTTAGTGATCACTTATCTTAACTCACTTGGGGTAAATCAAAAACCTATAGGGGCACGTAGTTGTATGGTATGAGACCTTAGAATTATACGCAACTCGTTGCTAAATGCTACTCCCATACTTAAGCTCAGAAATTTTAGGATATCCACCTTAAATTAATTCAAGGGTCCATAGCAAATACCAAATATACTTCTCTTGTCTTTAAAACATAACTAGTGTGGACTCTTATCTTAGATTAAACCCAAAAGGTATGGGGGTACTTATGACCTAAACAATCTTTGAACAACAATCTTTAAATAAAGCCTATTGACCCAAACAAAAATCTCAAAATTCATGCTTGGTAATGTAATTACTCATATGGTATCTCAAAATCTTTAAATTTCATCAATAGGCATGAAAATACAATTAAAATCATGCAATTCAACTCTCAATTCATGGGAAATATCAAAATTCTTGCAATGAATAATAGTTGGTGTAAACCCTAACTGAATTTCATAGAAAAACCTTAAAAATGTTAGAAATTTTTAATTTCAAATAAACTTTTGGGCACAAGGGTGAAAGGATTACCCTTGTTCAAACCGCAGATACCTTAGATTATGACTTGTAGGTGAACAAGCTTTTTTGAGACTGTTTTTCGTAGAGTGAGGGTTCTTGAATCTTTTGACTATGGAAATTTAAATCTTAACTCAATTTGCATAATTTATGGTATAGTCTTGAAGTTTTTGGAGAAGGAATTTAGTTTTCTCTTGAGGGAGAAAACCCTAGGTCTTGATTTTTTTGACGGATATGAAGTTATTTGGTGTATTCTATATACATCTAAGTGTTAAAAGGTGGAAAAAGACCAAAAGTCCTTTTTAAAATAGCTTAAGAACATTGAACTATATCTGCGACCATCAGAGTGATGGTCTGTCGCTAGTCTAATGGCCCGTTAGATCATCCATCACATATTGGTCAGAGATAGGCCAAACTGCATTATTTCGACGGCCTTAGTGATGGACCATTGCTAGCTTGATGGTTAGTCGTCTTGGCCATCACACTTGGGCTAGAAAAGGGAGTCACTGACTTGGTTGCAATGGTTTTGTCGAAGGTCCATTGCAAACTCGACGATCTATCAACCTGCTCGTCGTACATGGGTGGTTCCGACAACTTCTAGTAAAACGGCTATAACTTCTCACCTCGATACCAAATTTGGACAAAATTGGTATCGTTCGAAATATAATTCAATTTCCCATACATTAAAAAGTCAAATTTAGGAAAAATACATATAGTTTAAACATCAATCACTTTAGAAGTCATTCCTAAATCTTTTAGAGATGGAAAAAGGCTTCACTTGACATGCTCCAAAGGCTTAGACTATGAGGGAAGTTTATGGGGTCTTAAAATTACCTTGGGACATAGAGCCTACTGCCCTATCCCAAGGATAATTTTTGAATTTGGGTACAGGGGAGCTGGCTGAAGAGGGTGCGGGGGCTAAAGATCTCTGCTAAAACTGAGGATGATTACCACCTTCTGACTATTGCTGGCTTAAATTAAAACTACCCGTCCTATCCTTCTTTCTCTCCTTCTATCTCTCCTTAGTCCTCTAATACTCTATCTATTGAGTATGGACCAAAAGCCTAAACAAGTCCATTTCCCTAATCAGCATTGCTGTCCTACACTCCTTGACCATGCTATAGGACACTCCAGAAACAAACGTGCTCATCTTGGACCTGTTATCAGCTACTACATGAGGAGCATATCTAGCTAACTGCGTAAACTTGAGGGAATACTCCTTCACGCTCATGCTTCCCTACCTCAAGTTAATAAATTCTAATACCTTAGACTCTTACAACTCCAATAGGAAGAACCTGTCTAAGAATAATGTAGGAAACTCTTCCCATTCTATAGGCCCTACATTTGTGCCTCTATCTACTTTCCACTGCTTAAACCATGAATGACCTACATCTTGCAACTGATATATAGCCAACTAAGCATGCTTAATAGATGTCACCCCTATAACATTTGTCACCTTCAAAACCATATCTAAGGATTCCTATGGGTCCTCTCCAGAATTGGATCCCATGAAGGAAGGAGGATTCATTAGGGTAAAGTCCTAAATCTTTGTTGCAGCAGTAGTGGCAACTAGCTTGGCCTAAACAATAGCTGGTCATTCATTCGAAGATACTAAGAATTCATATGAGTGGTGAATGCAACTCTGAATTCTGCATGAGAGACATGATCGTCCAGAGGATCTACTTGAACGGGCAGAGGTAATGGCTCATTTCTCGCTCTTCTTTCGTTTTTATTTTTGGAAGGCATGTTCTATAAATAGGAGAAAGATTATATTAGGCTGAGAGTTTAACATGAGATCATGCTCAGTCGTATGACATAAATACTGAAAGAAGGGAAACTTTTCCTAAATGCCTTATAGCGTCTTGCCCATAAGTGTGGCGCGCTACAAACCCCTTCACAAGCCTCTACTTAATGCAACTCTCAGGCTTTCTAGGACACTTTAAAACCTTAGGCTCTAACACTAAGTTTGTAACACCCCGAGAGTACACCCTGGGTATCACACGTTGCTTACCATCTCGAGGGACCACAAGCTAACCCATAAGTTGGTACCTGCTGTGAGCACTAAATAATAACATAATTAATACGGAAGAACAATAGATTATCCATAAGGTTTTATCAAATGAATTAGTACTGAAACATAAATATGAAGAAAACAACTATTTGAATCTTATATAATACTGATAAAACTGAATAACTAACTGAATATCAGAAAGTCTCTAAACTTAACTGAATACGAGTGATGGGATAGGTCCTAACTAACTTCTACTAACTGCTAAACTTAAAGCATGAAACAAAATAATCTATCCTTCAAATATGAGGACTCACCACTGCTACTGCTGTGAGCCTGAGAAGTCTAAGCGCGATTCGGGAACTGGGAGTCCGAACCTATGAGATGATACATCATAGTGCAAAAGAAAAAGTATGCAATTAGTACTTTGAATGTACTGGTATGCTAAATGAGGTAGGCTGATATGCATGGTTCATGAATATGCATAAATAATCACCTGAATATGTATGTATAATAGAAGGTATTGAATAGAATGCATAAAATCTAGTGTTACTAAGAATATGTGAAATATATACATATTGAGGATGTATGACCAAGAATGTAACATGAACTAAATAAAATCTGTAAACTGAAATACTAAAATAACTAAAATAACTAGTATCGGTAAGCTTTGGTGAAACAACACTGAGACTAAGAGTCTGAACTGATTATTGGACTGAAACTGTTGCTGAGACTGTTGGAGGTATCATCTAACCGACATGCCCCGATCTGATCTAATCGAGGTCCAACCTGTAACCCCAGTTGGAAGGGTATTAGTACCATGCCACGAGTACTAACACTGGCTATGTGGATCTACTATACTGATGTACTATCCTGAAGGACTAAGGGTATAAACCCTAAACTAACGGGTGACCCCTGCAAGATAGTCAAGCCTAAACTGACGAGCAACTTCTGATATCCTACATTGGCTACATAGTTCTGGAGTTTAGGGACTGCTACTAGTGACTTTGCCTATCTGATGGGGAACTCTTCCTTCCTTCACTCTCTTGGTACTAAATCTTACTCCTAACTGAAAGAAACTGAAATACTAGACTGTTCTGAGTTTAACTGACTATTCTTGTAATGCTCATAATATGTTTTGAAGTTATTCTGAAGATACTAAGATGAGACTAAGTAAAAAACTATAGTTTTTGGGTATTCAATACCCCCAAGACTGAAAAACAAAAATAGTTAACATTATACTTAAGCTTAAAGGACATAACATGCAAGCCTCTTTGAAATCTTCACTCTTGTAGGCATTTTATCAAACACTTGTAGTTCATAGTTTATTCAAATAATGGAAATGTTATAGGAATTGTAGTAATAGCATGAATTCAACTTGAATAGCACTGAATCATGATTTAATTCAATCAATGACAACATTAAAATGTGGAGAATTGAACAACAATAATAATTTCATTTATACATGGTGTAAAATCATAGTTCATGGAGATTAATGGGTAAAATCATAATCTAAAATCAAAATAACTTGAAAGGATCATAATTTTTGCAATTTTAATCGGATACTTGGACTCCATGGATGGAAGGAACACATGGATGAACATCTATCATACCTGGGTTGATGAATTTGAGAGGATTGATGGATAAATTTCTTGAGATTTGATCTTGTATTTGAGAGCTAGGGTTTTAATGGAGAGAAATTAGATGAAAAATGAGCATATTTTGCTCAATTTCAAGATTAATATTCTGTTTACACAATTTGGGGGCTTGATTAAAGACAAGATTGCCCTTGGGATTTAAAATCTCGCAACTGGATTGCCGAATAAAGCCTCACCGTGATGCGGTGAGTGAGTCATCGCAATACCCACCGCGACATGGTCAAATCATGGTGACTCTCTAGATCGTGACATGGACGCGGCCTAATCGCAGTGAGCTACTATTTTGATAATTCAAATGCGGTCCAATCCCCGTTCGAAAATACCAAAACTTACTCGAAACAAGCAATTTTCTAGTTTCTAAGTGTGACAAGTACGTACTAAGGGTTGGAATGATCTAGAAATGTTCAGGGTATTACACTTCAACACCTCTTTCAATACCTACTTTACTACCATCTCCATCCCCATCGCCACCACCTCTACCTGCCCATATTTTTGTGCCTCGGTGATATATTAGTTATTTTTAATTTGTAATTATTTTTTAAATAAATTAAATCCTTTGTGTAGCCTATTATTTTGAATGTATTTCTAACATATATTGATGATGTTCATTTTTACCCAATTGTTGGACGTATTCCTTAATAAAATAAAGTACCACGATTTCAAATCTAGTTGTTAAACCAAATGTGTTTCATGCAATGGTAAAATGTGTCTGTAATAAAATAGGGATGATAAAATAGCATGTATATTGAAAGCCCTACGTTATATTGGGCCCTATATAAAACATGGCTATAACATCTATAACTTATTATCCTAATCCATTTATGGAACTGGATTTCTGTGCTTGTCTAAATATTTTTTATCATTTCTTTCTCTTTATCCTATGTACATCCTCAACTACAATGGATAGAACCCCAACAAGTTCAACGAAAAAGACTCTACACCAAAGCACGTCTCCCTAAGTCCTGGAGAAGCTATATAAAAAAAAGAACAATGCAATGTCTTGGAGATTATGATAACCCAAATCATCAAACTCCTCATCAATTAGGAGGAAGATGACTGGATTGAATTTTTCCTCCTTTTTGATCCGAGGCCCCTAGCAAAAGCCTTTGACATCTATCAGAAGGTCCTAAGGGAAGGACGCATGTAGGATGGAAATGAGGTGGTCAGGCTTGTGTCTGGGGTTATTACTTGTTACTTTTATTCATTTTGGTTAAAGAATTAATAGGTTTATTACTTCTTTAAATGGGAAATTTCTTCCTTTCTAGTTGTTAAATATTTTTTTTGTGTAATTTCTACTCCTGCTTTTGAAGGTTCCTTTATTTTCACTCTATGGTTTAGAATGGGGAAAACTTGATTTATGTTATGCACTAAACATCTGGTCGTGTTCATTTAGAACAATTCACTAACCTACTCACCAAAGCTGAGACCTAATCCATTAGACATTTAAGTACTAAACAAAAAACAACATGTAGCATTTTAATAAACACATTTTTGTTACATATTTGTGAATACTCCTTGAACAAATAAACCAACGACTATTCAATATTACAACTATATATAAATTGAGAGGTATTATTCACAACATAACCAAAATCGGTTGTTGGGATTTAAAAATTATTTATGTCATTTAATATACCACTAGAAAATAATGTTGCTCAACTTATGATTCTTAACCTCTGCTTTAAATATTTGCTATGCATCGGTAATGGTGGTAATAGCTGGACTCCCCAACATGAAATATTATATTTTTAAAATTACTTCTCATTATGCCGATTTCATTTTTTTTCAATAGAAAATACGTAGGGATGTATTATATTATATGATAATTCTTCACTACAGATTTATTTTGGCAATTGCTATTTTGCAATGAAACTATTTCAAGCTTTTGAGGTAGATTTTATGTCATTCCTGCAAATTTAAAATCCAAGGTCATTGCACAAACATAAGAAGAGGAAGTTGAAGGGTTGATAGGTCATATCCTACTTAATGAACTTGCATAGTGAAAGATCATTACAAGCATGACGTACGGTGCTCCATTTAACTTACATAATTTTTGTTCCAACTACTCACTCAAAAACATGTGCTTTGATGTCACTGTATTTTTTAAAGTTACCTTTTTTGATGTTGATTATGTTCCATTCCAATGGAAAATACGAAATGCAGTAGCTTATGAGGTGAAAAATTCGTGACCTTTCTACCAATTTTTTTTCAAGCTTATTAGGTGGAAAACTTGTGGCCTTCCTGCCAAATTAAGGTATTTCAATGCTCACACATAACAAAAATAAGTTGTAGAGTTGAAATATTTTGATTAATTTAATTCATTAGACTAGTGTAAGATTATGACATCAACACATCAATTCATTGTGTTTTGGAGGGCATATGCATCATGACATAGGATCCTCAATACTTCCAACTATGCACACAAAAACTTGCAATCTAATTTTTAAAATTAATTTTCTTTAAGCCGATTTTGTTCGGTCCAATTAGAAAATATGTAACGGTGTGGTATCATTTTCTTACTACGCAGAAATTTAACAGGAGCTATTCCCGAATAAATTATTTTCAAACTTGTCTTGTGGATTTTGTACCATTCATGCAAAATTAAGATTTGCAAGGTCCTTCCTCAAACATGAGAAAAGAAACTTAGAGGGTTTGTAGGTCACATCATTCTTAATGGACTTACAAAATGATATATTAAGACAAGTAAGATATAGGGTGAATTTTGACTTAATAAATTAATTGTTTCAACTACTGACCTAACTACTACCACATTAACCTCACTTTATTTTTTAAGTTACATTTTGGTTATGCCAATTTTATTCAGTTCCAAAAAACATATGCAAAGGTGTAGTATATTTATGTGACCATTTTAACTAAGGATTCATTTAGCAACATTTATTCGGAACTAAAAATTTCAAAACTTATGAGGTGGATTTTGTATCATTGAAAATATTTTGAAGTTACTTTCCGTTATGGTGATTTTGTTCGGTTCAAATTTAAAAAACATAATGATATAGAATATTTATTTCATCACTTTTTACGACTGACTCATTTAGCAAGAGCCATTCCGTATAAGAAGAGGTAGTTAGAAGATTGAGTTTTTTTGGGTCACTTCATTTTAATGCATTTGCATTGCGAAATATTATGTCATCAAATCATTGTGATTTTTGGAGGGGGTAGGCATCATGACATAGAGTCCTCAATGTCGTTAAATCGATTTCGTTTAGTCCAATTGAAAAGTGTGTAATGGAGTGGTATATTTTATGATCATTTTTAATACGTAGTCATTTATCAAGAGCTATTCCTGAATAAAATTTTCCCAAGCTTGTCATACAAATTTTGTGCCATACGTGTAAAATTGAGATTTGCAAGCTCCTTGCTCAAACATGAGAAGAGAAACTTGGAGGGATTATAGGTCACATCATTCTTAATAGTGATATATTAAGACAAGTAATATATAGGGTTATCATTTTGACCTAACAAATTAATTGTTTCAACTACTAAACCAACTACTACTGCGTTAACCTCACTTAATTTTTTTAAGATACCTTTTGTTTTGTCAATTTTATTCGGTTCCAAAAAAGAATATGTAATAGTGTAGTATATTTATATGATCATTTTAACTACAGATTTATTTAGCAACAAATATTCAGAACAAAAAATTTCAAAACTTATGAGGTTGATTTTGTGTTGTATATATTTTGAAACTACTCTCTATTATGGTGATTTTGTTTGGTTCAAATTTTAAAAACATAATGCTGTAGTATATTTATATCACCACTTCTTACTAAAAACTCATTAAGAAAGAGCCATTTCATTACTACAGCCGTTTAAATGGTTATTAATACATTACCAAGCCCTCTATAGATATGAGTTGAACATCACTTCCCAAAGCACGCATTTGTAGTCCTCAAATCATAAGAATGAAACATTAATTTGCAAAATAGAGAGAACACCCATTACACGAAATAATTTTGTAGGGGGTTGCAATTCCCCTTATATGCTATAGAAACTTTATGAAGAATGCAAATAAAAATGCAAAGTACTTGAGGATAAGCTCACCGAGCGTATTAAGTGTTTGAGCATGTGGAAAGGAAACACCTATGTTGAAAAGCTCTTGCTTAATGAAAAAGACCCCTTGACTAAATATTTTGACATCTACCAGAAGATACCTCATGATTTTTTCCTTACTCTCTCCCTTAGAAAAGACACCGATGCTGCTGAAGCACACAGTCCGGGGGGACCAACCAAAGCGAGACAAGCGATGCTGCTTCACGAAGAAGACCAAGAAAGAGGCGTATTCTATAGCTCTAGTTCTCTAGGTAGTTTATCCCCTCATGTTGTAATTTTTGAAGTATTACTAATCTAAGGGTTTTTTTAATTTAAAAGAAAATACAATTTGTAATCTTTTTACTGATGCTGTCAAAAAGTTTGATAACATTTAAGTTGTTTCTCTTAAAATAATAGAATTGAAAATATAGTAATTTCTTAAATTAAAACTAAATATTTTATTAGGACATGTATTTAGAACCCAAAACAAAATAGAAAGAAAAAAATAAATGCCTTGATACTTCTTTCAAAGAAGCGAGTAGCATGAAAAGAGGCGATTTTAACAACACAAAATTAGTGCTACTTAAATTGAAGGACAAAGGATGTTATCTTGATTCATGCAAAATAGATCATACATTCCTTTTCGTAGCACCTCCAATCTCTCTTCCCAAGCATTAACCTGAATCCTCATGGACTCTAGATGGTCCTCTAACCTCCTCAATTATTCTTCTAGGTCAGCTATTTTTTGGAGTAGTTGTACGGTATCATATCGCATGCCATCAACAATTTCTTCAGTAGGCTTGGCATAAATACAAAATAGAAGTGGTTGGGTTAAACATAAATACAAAAATGTTAGGATTAAAAGAATGGATGATGGTTTCAATTCATACCTTCATATCTTTAACAACTGCAATTGGAATATACTTTATTGTATTGAAGGTTAACTATATGATTCCCCATGTGGTCATGGTTTAAATAGAGACATGAACTATTAAAGTAGTAATTAATGCTTTTTGTTAGAACATGCAAGCCTTACCAATGGTAGAGTGTCTTGGGAAATCAAACCCTACTTTAAAATTAAATTATCTTTCTCTAGAAATTAAATGGATACCTACCAGATAAGATTTAAGTTCTTTAATGTATGATTGATGTTTTTAAATTAAAATAACTCACACATTAGCATTAAAATGGAGGGTAATAATTTTAATCCATTGTTCAAAATTAAAATGTAAAAATTAGTTGACATCAAATAAACAAATCCTTTGTATAAATGTATACAACCATACAAGCAACCTTTCATTACAAAATAAAATATTGAGCAACATGACATATATTCCTTTAATTTCCAACATTCAACGCTCTACAGAGGTGAACCATGGCTTGTTGAAAGTCCATGCCTCTTTGAATCTACAATATTATTCCAACCCATCAGGCTTTTCCTGCGTCCAAGTCTCTTCGAATCCCCATCAAAGTAATGAGGAAGTGGGCCTACTTATTTCGTTGTACACTCATCTTCATGACATCAGAATAGATCTTGATGCCTTAACTCGGTGCATGGAGAGTTTTGAGCATAAGTATGATGCCATGACCAAGTCCATGAAGAAAATGATGGACATAATTATGATGTCTCCTCCAAGATCCTTATTTTCTCTTGCAAGTTCCTCCGTCGCACCCCACCCTCTAAAAAGTAAATAGAAATTCTGTCAAGAAATTTTAAATATTTTAATGGTATTTTAACTTTGTCGTCTTAATGAAATTTATCAATTTTTTTAGCTTTATTGTCTGATTCGTATAAGTAGAAAATAAGCCATTTATCCCATCCATCAAAGAACATAAGATAACTTCAAATAAATTTTTTACATATAACCAAAATTTTATAAAATTAATAAACCATGGTAATGAATGCTATTGGTTTTCCCAAAGACACCTAACTAATCACATTTCGAAAAAAAGCTTTGTTAAACTGATTGTTCTCTACATTGATTAGTAAGAATAAAAGGAAATGAAGTAGAAGATGGAGATTTTTGTTGAATTTTGTTGACTCCGAAAATCAAATAGTAGATATTTTTACAAAACCTTTGTTAGAAGAATGATTTTGTTACCTTAGGATAAGGCTTGGTTTTCGTTGAATTAATGACTTATGAGTTTTATTTCTTCACAATAATCCTTTTACATTGCTCCAAATTTCTTTTTTTTTAAATAAAAAAATAAATGTATATTTGGTACACCTCTTCTGGAAAGGAGTCATCACTACTTCCCCCTATTTTTCTTCTAATTTACCGCCCCTTTGCTCTTTTTACCATCCCCAACACTCCTTGCTGCCACCTTTATACTTCAGCAGTCAGCTCCCTTTCCTGCATCTCCATATTTCTCCTCCTCTTTGTTTCCTCCAACTCATCAGCTTCCTCTCTCTCTATCTTTAAAAAATCAAACCAACTCACTCCTCCACCAAATGACCCAATTTCGCTCCATGGATAATCTCTCAAAAACCCTATCCTCACTTTCTTCATATAACCATGTCCTTATCTTTGAATCCTCTGATGAGTCCTTCTCCAACTCCAAACACTCAGCTGTCTATAAAAAATGCCCTTCTCTTAGACCTACCTCCTTAGTTAAAAGACCTCATTCACTTTTCTTTAATCTGTTCCCTTCGAAAGACATGGGTAAGTTTTGGACCGGTGTGCAAAAAGAAAAAATTTTTTCTTTTAAAAATTGCTCTGTTGTTCTCGGGTGTGTTGTGAATCTCTGTCAGTTAAAGGCCGCTGACTGCAATGTAAGTTCATTTATTAAATTTCAAGACTTATCCTTGGTCATTCGCCTTTGTGGATTACTAGTTTATGAAGACCTAGTTCGTATATTCTATGGGAATCTCTGCAAATCCCTGGATAGTGGTGAGTTATAGACTCTTGTGCTGGGCATAAGAATTATTTTCCATGATTTCATCTTTCAAAAGTCATTTTCTATAAAGTTCTCTAGTTCAATTCTCTATATGACTGGTTCTTTACCAAACAAATTAAAATTTGGTTTTGAGGAGGCCAAAAAGGTTGTTTCTGATTTAGACGCTATGTCCTTCATAAATTTTAGTCTTGTGTATCTCTGTTTTAAGTATCACATTTTGGCTCATATTATTGCAACCACCTTGATCCCCAGAAAGGGTTCCCTGAGTAACATTAATTGCCGAGATGTGTTTCTTCTCTACTGCTTAGTGAAAAAATGTAAGATTAATAGGAAACATGGTTCCACAAATATATGCTTAAGAGTGCTGACGATGCTCATGCTTACGCAAGCCTGTCTTACAGATTGCTGATTGCCCGAGTTCTTCAATACTACTCCATCGATCTCTCTGCCACGTATAATTCAAAGACCTTCACCAGTATGGGATACATCATCGTTGATGATGGATGGTGCAAAAAGGACTCCTCCCGAGCAAAATCTGATATCCTTAGGGTAAGCAAAACAGCATCCGATCCCATGTTCCAAGTGTTGAACGAATTGGAAGAGCTTAATGCATGAAGATTGTCGAGGAAGAAGTGGTTCAGCTTCAGGAGTCGACTTCCAAAGTGCTATAACATGGAAAGGATATCAACTCAAACATCAGTAAAGTGAGATTAAACATTGATGGGTTCAATCAAGAGGGAATCAAGTTGTTTTCTAGAGTATTCTCTCACCTTGTCTATCAAAGTAAAGCCAACTCCTCTAACACTGACCTTGCTATCTTCGTACAAAACTCTTATTCCGCTATTTCTAAAAATGTTGAAAAATCTTAAGATCGGTTCTGTCACAACATGGACAATACCCTCACATATTTCCTGGCCAAAAGACAATGATGACTCTATTCAAAAGGAGGTCCTGCCCCCTTTTTTGGGTTATAAGACGATTTTACATACTTTTTTTTGGTTTCCTAAATAGACTTCACCTGCTGTTTTTGCTAATTCTACACAAATATTCATGTTCTTTACTTTAAATATAAGTTATTTATTTACCTACCTATTTCAAGCCTAATATGTTTTGTGAAGTATATTGATCTACGGCAAGTCAACTGTGAGGAGTCAATAGTCGACTTATAGAAAATTTTCAATTCACCGCTCTTGAAGTTAAGAGTGCATTGAAAATACATTACAAAAAATAATTACTCTATAAATTTTTAATGGGAATCGTCAAAAATAATTTAGAAGAAAAATTAAATCTGAATCATTGAGATCAAATGTTTGAATTATGAAGAAAATAACTACAACAAATTACTTAATTTTTCTCACATATTTTTTTTAAATTTTTTTTTTTCTGTTGATGATCCTTTAAATTCTTAAAATAAATACAAAAAAAAAAACTACAAAAAAAACTCATACATTTAGTAAAGAAAATGTTTGACTTTTCAACAACCCTTTGTTAAAGGTTGGAAATTGTTCGAAGTTCATATTTTGACAAAATTTCAATCTTCCCGTCATCTTAAAATAACACAAACGGTAGCATTAAAATGGAGGGG
Organism: Capsicum annuum; assembly: GCF_002878395.1. NCBI lineage: Eukaryota > Viridiplantae > Streptophyta > Magnoliopsida > Solanales > Solanaceae > Capsicum > Capsicum annuum. Next base: position 2,652,782 of record NW_025858245.1, read on the forward strand.
AACAATTTCATTCCAATGATCAAAATTAAAATATATATATGTTGGCATCAAATAAATAAATCCTTTGTATAAATATATACAACCGTAAAAGCAACCTTTCATTACAAAATAAAAAAATTGAGCAACATGGCACATATTTCTTCAATTTCCAACATTCAAAGCTACTAGAGGTTACCTATGGCCCGCCAAAAAGCCATTCACTTTGAATATACAAGGGTCTTCCAACCCATCAGCCTCTTCCAGTGTCCAAGTCTCTTCCAATACTCACAATGATATGAGAAAATTGGCCTACTTCTTGCATGTAATCCCCCGTACCTTTTCCTAGCTTTAAATCATCTCAAGAACGTTAGAAACTTTCTTTGAAATACAAATCTATTTTTGTACACGTGGGATTTTTAAGATTTTTACTTTTTGTCACTGGAAAATTGAATAAGCTTTCCATCGATACCAATTCCATCAAAATCTGATATCGGAGTAAAAAGTTATGGATGTTTTACTTAGAGCTATCAGAATCGCCTAGGTGAGACGGCCTGATTGATGAACCGTCGATCTAAAGATGGACCATCACCTTGACCATCGCAACCAAGGTAGTGAGGCAACCTTCTGGAAAAGGTGTGATAGATAGGTTGATGGACCGTCGAACTTGCGAAGGACCATTGCTACCTAGGCAGTAAGACCCTATTTTAGTCCACCTATGATGATCGAAATGATGGACCATCGATGCAACGATGGACCGTCGCACAAGCCATCACAGGTTCCATTTAGTAAATTTTCAAGTTGTTTTTAAAGGGTATTTTTGGTATTTTTTCACCCATTTATATACCTAGTGATATCCGACCCAAGATCAGAATTTCATTATTCATCTTTAATATTAAAATTAGGGTTTACTCCTTAAGAGCAAACGTCAAAAACAAAATCAAAATCTTCTTCAAGAACTAAGAGATTCCAATCCTTCAAGTTCAAGAACTTTAATAATCTCAATACTAGGTATGCATAGTGTTCATTTATGGACTCCTTTCATCAATAAAGCCCAAGAATCTCCTTTTCAAAGTTCAAGTATATGAATTTGTATGAATTCCATGTTGGGTTTATTTGGTTCATGTTGAAAATGACCAATTGAATCTATTCCATGTTTTAAGGATAAAATATTTAGGGGAAACTTATTATTATAGGTGTAGCCTCATGCGAATCCATGATTAAACCCTTGAATGGTGAAATTAGAGATGAACCATGATTTTAATTGTTGTATAATGTTATCTACATCTACTATGCCTACCATGTATTTGATTAAATGCCTATATGAAGAAAAAGTTCCCAACTAGTATGATATTATGAAATCCCCATGTATGTACAAGTTTATGCATATCACATGTTTGATGAAATGCTTCAATAAATGAATTATGAATTATGATGTTAATTATGCGTTCAAGAAAGTCATGCTTTGTCAGTTTCTTTCCAACGAGTCCTAGTTGTAATTATACCCAAAAATTATAGCTGTGTGCCTAGACTCAGTGTCATGTTTTCACAATATTATCCGTCAAGACACGTTCAGTAGAATTCAGTCAGTCATGTGACTCAAGAAATCTCAGTACTCTCAGTAAACTCATAAACTCAGTCAGTTATCAGATATCAGTAGTATTCCGTCAGTCACAAAATTTATTAAACCCAGTCGATGTACAGTTTAGTTAATCATGATCAGAGTCTAATCAGATGGGAGTAGTACTTAGTACCTAGTGAACCCAAGGATGGGATACGCAGTGTCAGGTGAGGCTGTGATTCTTAGAAGTCATCCTTGCATTCCAGAACTATGTAGCCAGCATAGGTTGAGACATCAACACTATCCGATAAGGGTAGATGAGGTGGATAAACACTATCAGATGAGGGTCCCACCGTACTCTTTTAGGGGACACTATAAGATGAGGGTCACCCACAACTTATCTCTACCAGTGGCGCGGTATTAAAACCCTTCCAATCAAGGCACAGATTGGACCCCAGCTCATCTATTATAATGTATTTGGGGCATATTGGTTAGATAAATATCTACCATAATTTTAGTATCAGCATCAGTAAAAAGAACATAGATACTTTTTCAAATCTCAGGATTATTAGATACGTTCAACTCAGATACAGTATGAAACTCATCTAGTTCCATCAAATTTCAAGACTGTCAGATATAGTCACTCATATTATCAATTATATCAGTCATCAGAACTTAATATCAGTCATGATAGTTATCAGTAGATTTATGTTATCACGATCTCAGTCATAGTTACTATGTATTCATGCGTATATTCTTACGTTCATAAGAGTCACTTAGCCAGTATTATTATTGCATATGAACCCCATACATTCAGCCTACCTCACGTGCATACTAGTACATTCAAAGTACTGAATCATTTGCACTATGGTCTCTTATATAATAAGTTCAGAGACATGAGCTCCAAAGTATCAGTAGATTCTATATACCAGAAGAAAGAGTTAGCAGTGAGTCCTCATCCTTCGAGGACGTGATCATTTCTTATTTATCTCATTAATTAGTTTATTAGTTGGAGTTTAGTTGGGGATATGTCCCTTCAACTCCTTATTCAGATAGCTTAGTCAGTTATAGGCTTTTCAGACTACTATGTTTAGTCAGTTTATTTTAGTCATTTTGGGTATTTCATACCCCACCTAGATGTTATATATTTTGTGAGATATTATATCTCTATTTTAAACCTCTGGCTTTTAGTTCATGTTTTCTCATTATAAATTATTTTTTGCAGTATACAGGTACAAATATCATTCATGGGTTAGCTTGTGGTCGTTCAGGGTTATGAGCACCGTGTAGGATTCCGAGTACTAGATTTGGGGCATTACAAATTTGGTATCATAGGATAAGGTTCAATAGAGTCCTAGGAAGTCTAAAACCAATATCTAGTAGAGTCTTGCGCATGGGTGTATTGCGCGCTACATTTATGTGCAGGAGGCTATAAGATGTTTTAGGAATAGTTTCCCTTAATTTTGTATTCATGTCGTGCTAGTGAGTGTAATCTCAAGTCAATCTGTCAGTATAATACATTTCTCCCTTTCTTCTACAGAACAAGCCTCCTAAAAGAAGAAATGGGAATTAACTAGCCTCTCAATCCGAAGACCCTTTAGGCGAACATGTTTCTCATGCAGAGTTCAAGGTTGCATTCACTACTCTTGCTCAGTCAGTTGCTGCTCAGAATGAACGACCAACTGCTATATCGGCCAACCTAGTGGCCAATTTAGCTGCAGCCAGGATTTGGGACATCACCCGATTAAATCCTCCATCATTTCTTGAGTCTAAGTCAGGTGAAAACCCTCAGGAATTCATCAATCATGTACAGAAGGTTACAGACATCATGGGGGTAACTACTATTGAGAGTGCTGAGCTAGCCGCATATCAGTTATAGGATGTAGCTCATACTTGGTTCAAATAATGGAAGTCAGAGAGGTCAGATAATGTGGGTCCTATAGAGTGGGAGGATTTTGTCACTGCATTCTTAGAAACATTCCTTCCCTAAGAGATTAGAAAGTCTAAGGCTCTAGAATTCATCAACCTCAGGCAAAGTAATATGACGGTGAAAGATTATTCTCTTAAGTTTACTTACTTAGTTAGATATGCCCCTCATGTGGTTATAGACAACAGGGCCAAGATGAGTAAGTTTGTTTTAGGGGTGAATGATATTATGGTCAATGAGTGCATATTCGCCATGCTAAATAGTGACATGACTTTTGACTGGCTTATGACTCATTCTTAGTAGATAGAAGAGCAGAAGACTAACCAGAGTGAGAAGATAAATAAGAGGGCTAGGATAGGTAACTTAAATTCTAGTCAGCCCAAGCTAGAGAGAGGCAACTATTCTCAGTTTCTTCCTACATCAACCATCCTAGCTCCTTCGTCAGCCAATTCTTCAGTGCCAAAATTTATAAATGGCAACAGATATAGAGGACCAGGCTTTAAGTCTCAGGGCATTATTAGCAGTTCCCGAAATAATCACTTTTGTCAGGACTGTGGTAACAACCATAAGGGTATTTGCAGAGCTGACAGTAATGTCTATTTTGGTTATGGCAAGCTAGGCAACAGAGTCAAAGACTACCCTCAGTCAGTTTATCAGAGTCATCTTCGCTCCTCAGCTCAGTCCGATCGCTCGAATCAGCAGGGTGCCACTACCAGTGCTACTAGTGGGCAATGTCCAAACAGACTCTATGCTCTTCAGTATCGACAAGATTAGGAAAATTATCCTAATGTAGTTATCGGTACATTACAGATCTTCTATGTGCATGTTTACGCTTTGCTTGATCCAGGTGCTTCCTTGTCTTTTGTTACTCCTTATATGGCAGGCGGTTTTGGACTCAGTCCCAAAATTCTAGCAGAGCCCTTTTTAGTCTCTACCCTAGTGGGTAAAACCATCATAGCCCGAAGGTTATAAAGGAACTGCCCAATGATGATACTTTAGAAAATCACTTTAGCAGACTTTTAGTCGAATTATAGATAACTGATTTTGATGTCATTCTCGGTATATATTAGCTTCATTCCTACTATGCCACTGTTGACTGCAGAAACAGAATAGTTGCATTTTTATTTCTTAATGAACCCATCCTAGAGTAGAGGGGTAGTACTTCAGCTTTCGGAGGTCAGCTTGTTTCCTACCTTCAAGCAAGGAAAATGATATCTAAGGGATGTGTCTATCATCTTGTTCATATTAAGGATTGTAGTTCCGAGACTCCCATTCTTGAGTCAGTCCTGGTTATGAATGAGTATTCAGATGTCTTTCCCAAAGTTCTTCCATGAATTCCTTCCGAAAGGGAAGTAGACTTCGACATTAATACTCTTCCAGATACTAAGTCTATATCTATTTCACCATATAGAATAGCACCAGCAGAACTCAGAGAATTAAAAGAGAAGTTGAAGGATCTCTTAGATTAAGGATTCATCAGGTCCAGTGTTTCCCCATGGGGTGCACCAGTCTTATTCGTGCGCAAGAAAGATAGTTCTCTCAGAATGTGTATTTATTACCGTCAACTCAATAAAGTGATGATCAAGAACAAATATCCTCTTCCCAGAATTGATAAATTGTTCGATAAATTTTAGGGTGCTAGTTATTTTTCTAAGATAGACCTCAGATCCGGTTATCATCAGCTCAGAGTCAGAGAATGTGACATTCCAAAAATAGCTTTCCGTACTCGGTATGGTCACTTTGAATTCTTAGTCATGTCCTTTCGTCTTACCAATTCCCTAACCACTTTCATGGACTTGATGAATCATCTGTTTAAGCAGTACTTGGACATGTTTGTCATAGTCTTTATAGATGACATTCTGGTCTATTCTTGAAGTGAGTGTGATCATGCAGACCATCACTAAATTATACTTCAGACTCTCAGAGATCACCATCTATTTGCCAAATTTAGTAAGTGCAATATTTTGGATGAGGTCATTAGAATTCCTTGGTCATATCATTTTCGGTGATGGGATTAAAGTAGATCCTCAAAAGATCAAAGCGGTAAAAAACTTGCCCAGACCTGTCTCTCTATCAGACATTAGGAGTTTCTTGGGTTTGGCTAGCTATTAAAAATGGTTTGTTGAGGGATTTTCTTCTATCGCCTCCCCTATGTCCAGATTGACTCAGAAAAAAGTCAAGTTTCAGTGGTTAGATCCTTACGAGAAGAGTTTTTAGGAGTTGAAAACTCGACTCACCTCAGCTCTAGTCTTACCTCTTCTAGATACTCCAGATGGGTTCATAGTATATTGTGATACATCTAGAGTAGGTTTGGGATGTGTCCTTATGAAGCATAGTAAGGTCATAGCCTACGCCTCCAGTCATCTTAAACCTCATGAGAAGAATTATCCTACTCATGATCTTGAGTTAGCAGCCATAGTTCTTGCCTTAAAGATTTAGAGGCATTATCTCTACAGAGTTCATGTAGATATGTTCACAGATCAAAAGAGCCTTCCTTATGTCTTTTCTCAGAAAGATCTTAATCTTCATTAGAGAAGGTAGTTAGATCTATTAAAGGATTATGACATGAGTGTCCTTTATTATCTGAGCAAGGCAAATGTTGTGGCCAACGCTCCCAATCAACTATCTATGGGTAGTGCTTCTTATGTCAAGGACAGTAATAATAAGTTAGCTCAGGAATTCCATCATCTTGCCATGTAAGGAATTTTCTTAGACGATATAGAAGAGGGTGATATATGGCTCCAGAGTAGTTCAGAATCATCTCTTGTTTACGAGGTGAAAGAAAAGAAAGATAGAGATCCCATCCTTGTCAAGTTGAAAAAGTCAGTCAAATATCAGAAAATAGAGGTTTTCACCCAAAGGGTAGATGGTGTGTTGCATTATCAGGGTCATCTATGTGTTCCAGGTGTAGATGACTTAATCCAGCGAATTCTTGCAGAAGTGTATGGTACGCACTACTATATTTATCTAGGGCCCACTAAGATGTACCACGACTTGCAAGATATCTATTAGTGGAGTGGGATGAAGATAGATATTGCAGAGTTTGTGGCTAAGTGCTCTACATGTCAGTAGGTTAAAATAGAGCATTAGAAGTCTAGTAGTCCTATGTAGGAGTTCACCATTTCTACTTGTAAATGGGAAGAAGTGAACATGGAATTCGTGATGGTTTTGCCTCGACCTTGTCATCAACAAAATTCAGTTTGGGTTATTGTAGACAGAATAACTGAATTAGTCTATTTCCTTCCAGTTCTTACCTCTTATTCAGTCAAGGATTACGCCAAAATCTATATCAGGGAATTGGTTAGAATACATGGTGTTACATTATCTATTATCTAAGACAGAGGTACCTAATTCACCTCTTACTTCTAGAGAGTATTCCAAAAGGGTCTTTGTACCCAAGTTCATCTTAGTACAACTTTTTATCCTCAGATAGATAGTTAAGTATAAAGTACCATTCAGACTTTAGAAGATCTTCTAAAGGTGTGTACAATTGATTTCAAGGGTAGTTGGGATGACCACTTGCCTTTGATTGAGTTTGCATACAACAATAGCTATTATTCCAGTATCAAGATTGCTCCATTCGATTCTCTCTATGGTAGGAGATGTAGATCTCTAATTGATTGGTTCAAATTTAGTAAGGCCTCAGTCATAGGTTTTGACTTGGTATTCAATGCCTTAGAAAAAGTCCAGTTAATCAAAGAAAGACTCCGGGCTGCTCAGAGCCGACAGATGTGTTATGTAGATATGCACAGAAAAGATCTCAAGTTTGAGATTTGCAATTTTGTCTATCTAAAGATCTTTCCCATGAAGAGATTGAAGTGATTCGGAAAGAATGGAAAGCTTAGTCCACATTATGTCGGTCCCTTAAAGATTCTCAATCGATTCGGCAAGGTTGCTTATGAGCTCGAATTGCCTTCAGATCTAGGCTCAGTTCATCCAGTCTTCCATGTCTCATTGCTCAAGAAGTGCATAGGTGACCCAGTATTTGTAGTCCCTATTTAGAGTATAGATGTTCAGAATAGCCTCTCTTATAAAGAGATCCCAGTTGAAATCCTAGACTATCAGACTCGTAGAATGAGGAATAAAGAAGTCCCTTTAGTCAATGTCCTTTGGTGAAATCAGTCCGTTGAGGGAGCCACTTAGGAAGCAGAGGTAGGCATGCGTACCAGGTATCCTCACCTTTTCTCTGCCAACTCAGATCAAGCTTAAGGTAACAGTTCTCCTTAAGCTTTTCAGTTTCATGTTCAGACTTCAGTTACAAGCTTAGTATTCATTTCATGTTCAGAATCCCGTTATAAACTTGGTATTAAATACCATTGCATATTCAGTCATGCATTCATGTATTAGTTCAGTTATATAATTGTACATCAGACATGCATTCCGATTTCAAGAAACTTAGTTCCTCAAAACATCAGTCATGCATTCAAGAATTAGTTACACATCTATCAGATATGCATGTTCAGTATAATATGTTTAGTTATCAGTCATATCAGTCATGAAATCATGTTCCGGCTATTCATGTTCAGTATGTACGTAATTTTATGTTCTTCCCCTTACTCTTAGTCTCATTCAAGGACGAATGTTCTGAAGGGGGAGATATTTTAAAAACCCATACCTTTTCCTAGGTTGAAATCATCTCAAGAATGTTAGAAACATACTTTGAAATACAAATCCATTTTTGTACATGTGGTATTTTTAAGATTTTCACATTTTTTCACATGGGAAATCGAATAAGCTTTCCATCGATTCAAATTTCATCAAAATTTTGGTTGATGGACCGTCGAACTTGCGACGGACCGTCTTACAAGCCATTGCGACCTAGGCATTGAGACCCTATTCTGGTCCAACTAAGATGGTCAAAATGATGGACCGTAGATCTAGCGATGGACCATCGCACGAGCCGTCACAGGTTCCATTTAGCAAATTGTCAAGACGTTTTTAAAGGGGATTTTTGGTCTTTTTCCACCCATTTATATATCTAGTAATATCTGACCAAGGCTCAAAATTTCATTATTTATCTGCAACATTAAAATTAGGGTTTTCTCCCTAAGAGCGATCGTCAAGAACAAAATTCAAATCTTCTTCAAAAACTAAGAGATTCTAATCCTTCAAGTTCAAGAACTTCAAGAATCTCATTACTAGGTATGCATAGTATTCGTTCATGGACTCCTTTCATCCATGAAGCCCAAGAATCTCTTTTTCAAAGTTCAAGTATATGAATCTGTATGAATTCCATGTTGGGTTTATTTTGTTCATGTTGAAAATAACCAACTGAATTCTATTCCATGTTTTAAGGATAAAATCTTAAAGGGAAACTTATTATTATAGGTGTAGCCTCATGTGAATCCATGATTAAACACTTGAATGGTGAAATTAGAGATGAACCATGATTTTTAATTGTTGTATAATGTTATCTACATGTAGTATGCCTACCATGTGTTTGATTCAATGCCTATATGAAGGAAAAGTGCCCAACTAGTATGAAATTATGAAATCCCCATGTATGTAAAAGCTTATGCATATCACATGTTTGATGACATGCTTCAATAAATGAATTATGGATTATGATGTTAATTATGTGTTTAAGAAATTCATGCTTTTTCAGTTTCTTTCCAATGAGTCCTGCGGGTACTTGTATCCAAAAAATATTGTTGTGTGCCTAGAGCCAGTGTCATGTTTTCATGATACTCACAGTAAAGCCACATTCAGTAGAATTTAGTTAGTGATGTGACTCAGGAAATCTCAGTACTCTCAGTAAACTCATGAACTCAGTCAGTTATCAGATATTAGTAGTATTCCATCAGTCACAGAATTTAGTAAACCTAGTCGATGTATAGTTCAGTTAATCATGTTCAAAGTTTAATTAGATGGGAGTAGAAATTAGTACCTAGTGAATCCAAGGATGGGGACACGGACTGTTAGATGAAGGTATGATTCTTAAAAGTCATCCCTATATTTCAGAACTATGTAGCCAGCATAGGTTGAGACATCAACACTATCTGATGAGGGTAGATGAGATGGATAAAAACTATCAGATGATGGTCCCACCATTGTCTTTTATGGGACACTATCAGATGAGGGTCACCCATAGCTTGTCTCTACCAGTGGGTGCGGTATTGACACCCTTTTAATCAGGGCACAGATTAGATCCCAGCTCATCTATAATAGTGCATTTGTGGAATGTCTATTAGATAAATATCTCTCATAGTTTTAATATAAATATCAGTAAATGAACACAGATAGTTCATCAGATCTCAGGACTGTCAGATACAGTCAACTCAGTTATAGTAGAAAACTCAGCTAGTTCCATTAGATTTAGGACTATTAGATACAGTCACTCATGTTATCTGTTATATCAGTCATAAAAAATCAGTATCAGTCATGATAGTTATTAGTAGATTTATGTTATCACGATCTCAGTCATATTTACTATGTATTTATGCATGTATTCTCACGTTCATATTAGTCAGTTAGCCAGTATTGTTTATGCATATGATCCCCATAAATTTATCCTACCTCACATACATACCAATACATTCAAATTACTGACGCATTTGTGCTATTGTGTCTTATACCATAGGTTTAGAGACACGAGCTCCAGAGCTTAAGTAGATTCAAGATATCAGCAGACAGAGTTAGCAGTGAGTCCTCATCCTTTGAGGACATGATTATTTCTTATTTATCTCGTTAATTAGTTTATTATTTGGAGTTAGTTGGGGACATGTACCATCAACGCCTTATTCAGAGAGCTCAGTCAGTTAAAGGCTTTTCAGACTATTATGTTCAGTCAGTTTATTTCAGTCATTTTGGGTATTTCATACCCCACCCAGATGTCATATATTTTGTCAGATATTATATCTCAGTTTTGAACCTTTTGGCCTTTTAGTTCATGTTTCTGCATTATTAACTATTTTATGCAGTATAAAGGTACAGATATCAGTCATAGGTTAGCTTGTGGTCCTTTGGGGTTATGAGCAATGTGTAGCATTTCGGGTACCAGATTCGAGGCGTTACATTGCATTGTACGCTCAGCTTCATTACATCAAATAGAGTTTGATGCCTTAACTCGATTCATGGAGTTTTTTTAGTGTAAGAATGATGTCATGACCAAGTCCTTGGGAAAAATAATGGAAAAAATTATGATGCTGCCTCCTTGATCCTCCCTTCTACCTTCAAGTACCTCCGTTGCACTCCTCCATCTAAGGAGAAGATAGAAGTTCTATAAACAAATTTTTAATGTTTTAATGTTATTTTAACTTTGTAGTCTTAATGAAATTTGTGGTTATGTTTTAGCTTTATTGACTGATTTGTATACGTAGATGATAAGTGATTTATACCATCCATCGAAGAACTTAATGTATCTTCAAATATAAATATCACCAAAAAAAATTCACAATAAAATAAAAATCAAATATTTCATTACGGCATGGATTCAAAACTCAACACATAATTAATAAATTTAACGAATTAATGCTTTTGGTTTGCCCAAGCACGTAACTAATCACATTGTAGAAAAAAGCTTTGTTATACCAACAGTCATCTAATTACTAAGAAGAAAAATAAGTGAAGAGTCATTCAATTAGAAATGTCTGATGAAACCCTAAAATATATGCCCAAGTCACTGAGATCAAATGTTTGAATTTTCAACAAATTAACTAAAACATATTGCTAAAATTTTCTAACGTAGTTTTTTTTTAAAGAAGCTTTTCACTATTGATAATCCTTTAAAATAACTACAATAAGTAACTACACAAAATAACTTAAAGATTTATTAAAGGAGATGTTTCACTTTTCAATTTCTCTATATTAAAGGTTGGAAATTGTTCAAAGTACATTTTTGAGAAAATTTCATCCTTCAAAGTACTAGTTATCTTAAACAAAATAAAAGTCTAGAAAATATAATAATTTCTTAAATACTCTGACCCTTTGAACATCTAATGTTCTGAAAAATCTCCTATGTTTTTCTATTTAAATCAATCAATAGGAGAACATCCATAGAATAGCAATAAAAAATTATGAGTGTAAATGAGCAACCAAATAATTCTTCAACTTTTAAAATTGGAAACTCTTCCACCCCAAACAGTTTGTGCACCCCCTAATCCACTCTAGTCGGTGTATTCTCAAATGACCGATGTCAGAATACAGGTTGATACGTTGAGTTGAAGTATGGATAATTTTGGCCGCAAGCAAGACCTGCTTATAATTTACATGAAAATAGTGAAGGATAAAATGATAAAGCCACCTCTACAAAAACCCCTCCTAGAAATGCCATCAAGCAGATAATTCTTTCTTTATTCATATGTTTTAATGTTTTTTATGATACAATAATATTTATAGGTAGCCTTTACTTTCAACGTTAGCCAGTATTATTAGTTTAATATTTAATGAAAAGTACTAATTGCAATCTTCTTAGTGATTCAAATAATATAAAAATCAAAGTTTTTCTAATACTACGCGCAAGAGATTATAAAATTAACCTTTCAAAGGACTAGGCTTTGGTAAATACTAAACATAAATGTAAAATAAAAAAGACATGATTAAATCTATGGGGTTTAGTGTTTTAGCTTCTCATTCGTTAGCTAGTCTTATACTTCTTCCCCGGTGAAATTTTGAGATTCTGTGTATTTTATTTTAAAATAAGGAAGAATTAATTCTCCCTCACTCAATTTTAGATTTCAAGTCTTTAAAACAATTGAAATAGGTAACTTGATGCTTAGAGACTCTATTTTCAATTTCTTTACTATTCTATCCAGTATACCATTGGTCTTTCATAACTTGGTTATACCGCATTTTGATTTTTTTTGTTATCCTTCTTACTTTAGGGTTTACTCCCTATCAGGCTTAACAAATCAATCCCATTAGGTTGAGTGCATTGATAACACAAAAAAATGCTTTTTTATGCCAATAAATGTCTACATTGATTTTTAAGAAGAAAAATTTGCAGAGTCGTTCTATTAAAGTTTGATTAGAGCAAATTAGCAACAACGCATAAGTTTTAGTTAACGAGTGTGGATAATCATAATAGAATATTAATCAAGATATATGTTGAGTTATTGTGGCTTTTATTAGCCTTCAAAACATGTATGAAATCAGTAGATTTTTGTGATCCGATTAAATATTAATATTGAAAATAATAGTGAAAAAAAATTATGTGTATCGAAAGTGAAACAAATATAGATGAACTAATACTTTATAGAAGGATCGATGAATTTATCCAAGTTCATGACTTTGGAAAAAAAAGTAATATGAAATGTATCCTTCTAAGTTGGACTTCTATGCCCCGCTTCATCTTCAACCTTTGTATTCTCAACTTCTATGCTCCCTTACTTACTTTTATCATCCGAGTGGATGCTCACATTTACATTATACCATTCATTTGGTTAAACATCACCTTCCTCAATGGTTGTGTCCTGCTCATCATCATTAGGATCATCCTTATTATTATGAGATTCAAGCTACAGTTGTAACTGATTAATTCAAGCAACAAGTTTTGAGATAACGAAATGTGATCGAAGATAAATTTGCATATCTCTCCAAAGAAAAAATTTGCAATCCTGGTGGCCTTGCAATATTAATAAAATTCATTAAAATATGAAGTAGGAAGGAAAAAACTAGACACAAATGATGAGGTTAAATTGAACTTTGAATAGACAACTTACAACGTATAGAGGACAAGCCCAATAACGTCTTCAGTGATTTCGGGCATACCAACAAGTCTCCATCAAAAAGAAATAGTCGTGGCCGTACCTCATCTTCGGGTCACAACATGAATTATTGTCATCCATACATACTTGCAATAAATTAGACATTTTTTTGCTCTTAGATATTACTAGCCTTGCTTATGTTATTAAACAACAGAGATGGAATTATTAAATAGATAAAGAGTGTAAAACCCCTTATTTCAATCTTGCTTAAATTCATCTCAAAGATGTTAAAGACTTGTTTTAAAGATGAATTCATTTTTATACATGTGGTATTTTTAAGGTTTTCACTTTTTGTCATGTGAGAAATTCAATAGGCTTTCCAAAGATATAAGATTTGCCTAAATCCAAATCCCAATTGTCAAAATCCAGTGAAGCTCTGCAATAGCCGTACGTCGCGCCATCATTTAATTTCCCAGTTGTCAAATTTCAGTGACCCGAAGCGATAGCGTCGTGTCTCACCAGGGGTCCAGGTCAAGAAATTTTTCACAAAAATTAAAAAGACGCATCTAGGGTTAAATAGATCTTTTTCCCTGATTTTAGTTCAGCCCTAAGCACAAAATTTAACCTTACATAACCTAAGGATATCATTATTCACTCTATTTTTCCTAAATTGAGTTTCCTTCTCTCAAGAATAAGAACCCTAGCTTTCAAATTCAAAGGCCAAATCACAAGAGCTCTCTATCAATCCTTCAAAATTCATTAACCCAGGCACGCATAGTGTACATTCATGGACTCCTTTCATCTATAAAACCCAAGAATATCTTTTCAAAGTTCAAGTATATGGATTTTTATGAATTCCATGTTGGGTTTGTTTTTGTTCATGTTATAATGATAAATTGAATTCTAATCCATGTTTGGTGATAAATTTTATGTGGAATTAGTTATTATATGTGTAGATTCATGTGAACCCATGTTTTAAACCCTTGAATTATTAAACTAGATTTGAATCATGATGTTTACTTGTTGTGCAATATAGCCTACATATACTATGCTTACTATATGTTTGATTAAATGCCTATGGGAAGGAAAAGTGCCATACTAGTATGATTATATGAAATCCCCATTCATATACTAGTTCATGCTTGCCAAGTGTTTGATGAAATGTCTTAGTCAATGGATTATGGATATGTGTGTAGCCATTGTTGTGCTTTAGAATTTATGCCATGAATTACTTTTATAATATCGAGTCTTGGGGGTCTTTAATACCCGACAATTTAGCTGTGTGCCTAGAGATAGTGTCATGTTTTCACGATATCCTCAGTCAAGCCATGTTCAGTAGAATTCAGCTAGTCATGTGACTCAGGAAATAGTCAGTAAGCTCAGTAATCCAAGTAAATATCAGAAAGCTCAGTAATTTAGTAATCTCAGTAGTATTCCGTCAGTCATCAAAATTCTATAAAATCAGTCCAGTTCAGTTCAGTTAATCATGTTCAGTGTCACTTCAGATGGAGTAGGAGTTAGCACTGAGTGAGAACAAGGATGGGAAATCATCTGTTATTAGAGGGTGTGATTCTTAGAAACAATCTTTGCACTCCAGAACTACATAGCTAGCATAGGTTGATAAATCTAACATGTTATATAAGGCAACATGAGGTGGATTAATTTGTTATATGAGGGTCCCACCATTCTCATTAGAGTAACCTGTTATATGAGGACCACTCACAATTTGTCCTTACCACTGGCGTAGTATTGACACCCTTCTAATTGGGGTTACAAATTGAACCCCAACTCAGCCATAACGGCATATTAGGGGCATGTCGGTTAAATGACTACTTCCCATAGTCTTAGTCTCAATCTTAGTAATAGAACTCAGATAGTACTACAGAATTCAGGACTTTTAGATACAGTCAACTCAAAACAGTACAAAACTTAGCTAGTTCCATCAGAACCTAGATTGTTAGATACAGTCACCTTAGAACAGTACAAAACTCAGCTAGTTCCATCAGAACCTAGACTGTCAGATACAGTCAACTCAGAATAGTACGGAACTCAGCTAGTTCCATAAGAATATAGACTATCAAATACAGTCACTCAGTATTAATTATATAGTTATTAGTATCTCATGTTATGAGTACTCAGTCTCAGAAATCATGTCATTATGAACTCAGTTACGGTTATTATGTAATTATACATGCATTCTCAAGGTCATGTTATCCAGTCAGTTAGTATAGTTCATGCATATGAACCATTTACATTCAGCCTACAGGACATGTATAGCCGTACATTGAAGTGTACTGACACATTTATGCTATGGCATTTTATACCATAGGTTCAGAAGCATGAGCTCTAGAGCATCAGTAGAATTCCAGATTTTAGCAGCCAGATTTAGCAGTAAGTCCTCATCTTTTGAGGACATGACCATTACTTTATTTCATTATTACATAGTCTATTATAGTAGTTAAAGTTAGTTGGTAACAGGACCTATCAACTTCTTATTCAGACAGCTAGAGGCTTTTAAGACTATCATGTTTCAGACAGTTTATTTTAGTTGTTTTGGGTATTCATACACCATTCAAATGTTATGTTTTGTTTTATCAGTTTTGAACCTTACTGACTTACAACCTTAATTTCTGCATTATACGGTATATTATGCAGTGTTAAAGTATAGATATCAGTCATGGGTTCACTTATGGTCCTCTAGGGTCATGAGCACTGTATAGCATTTCGGGTACCAGATTTGAGGCGATACAAAGAGAAAGAGGAGGCATCTCTTTGAATGAAGATTAATAGACGAAGAAGGGAATTAAGAAGTTGTTCCTCTTTGAAAAGAGATTGAGAAATAGAGAGAAGGAAATTTAAAAGACTCCCCGAATTAGTTAGGTGTGTATGGGAGAGAGAAGGAATTTTAAAAGACTCTCCTAATTAGTTAGGCATGCATGGGAATAAAAAAGGGTAATTAATTAGGAGTGTATTGGGAAGGAGCAAATACTTTGTTACAAGTCCAAATTTAGGTCACAAATATATGCATTAACTTGGTTGGACAATAGGTTCTTTGATATGTGTTAATGATAAAAGTTTGCAGGAAACTGCCAACAAGTCCACAAATAATATATATCTTAATATACTACTTAGAGGGCTGTTTCTGCTGTGTCTCCAAGTTCTATGTTTTTTAGTTAGAAATTTATAATTAGGTAAAATAAAGACTAATTATCTTCTATACAATGTATACTATATTATTTGTTGTTGTTGACCATTGATTATCATATTATTTTTCATATAAATGTAGGTTTCTTAATTACTCTTGGTAGGTCTACCTTTTTTAGTTCTTTAATCTAAAAGTTCAAATTTTTTGATTGTTGACCTTTAATGCTTCTTTACTTCTGGTTTTACCTAGCTATCCTGTGTAACTATTTTGTATCAATTAGAAAGAAAACAGTATTATTTTAATTTACCATCAATTTTAGAAGAGTGATAATATCACTGATCAACAAAACTAATGCTATGTAACTAGAGACTCAAACCATTAAATAATTGAATTAATCAACTTTCAAATAAGAGAGAATCATTATGTCATTAAAAAGGAAAAAAGTACACAAACAAAGTTTGGTAAAATTATTTGTAGTGATGTATATGGAATATTCTTGAACATTACAGTAGTAGAACTAGTATCATTCATATGTCACTAATTTATAGGAATCACATCATGTTTCTTGATCCCATTGATCCTTGACCACTTATCTTAATAAACAACTTATCTTTCATCAATCGCCATGCGAACTCCTCCAAATAGTAACCTCACTGGAACTACTTCCTCATTCAAAGCCACCACTATTTACATTGTTCGCCTAACAAAAACCTCGTCTTATTCATAATTATTTTTACACTAGAGAAATTGTGCAATACAATTGGGTGGCTTCTATTGTGTAGGAATTATAGTGAGTGCGATGAGGTTTTTGAAGGCCGAACAACATAAACAGAGATAGATTTCAAAGAGAAAGTAGTTCCAGTGAGGGTTCAGTTTGGAGGAGTTCATGTGGTGACTGAAGAAAGATAAGCTGTTTGTTTAGAGATGTTGACAAGGATCAATGGGCTAAATAAACATGACCTGATGCCTATAAATTGGTGACATAAGAACGATACTAGTTCTACTACTATAATGTTCAAGAATATTCCATATACGACACTACAAATAATTTTACCAAACTTTATTTGTCTACATTTTGTCTTTTTAATTCAGATATAATGGTTCTCTCTTATTTAAAAAGTTTATTAATTCAATTAATTAGTGATCTAAGTGTAATACCCCATACTTTTCCTAGCTAATTTCATCTCAAGAATGTCTAGTATTAGTTTCTAAATTTAATGATGGTTATTCAATGAGGAATTTTCAAGATTTTCACTTTTTTTCATATGGGAAATTTAATAAGCTTTTCAACGATATAAGATTTACCCAAATCCGATAACTGGGTCAGAAGTTACAACTATTTCAAGTTCCTATCATAAAACAGCGCCATATTAGTAAGTGGCGCGCCGCACCACAATAGGAAATGGCATTTGGCAAATTCCAGTAAGGGTCCGCAATTATAGTGTGTCACGCCAGTTTCCAAATTCAGAATTGTCCTTTTCCAGTGTCTTAGCACAATATCCTCCGCATCACGCCAAAGTTCCAGGTCATAAAAGAAGAGGCAACGCGATGACTCTGTATCGCGCCATCCCTCAATTTCCCAATTTTCAAATTCCAGTGACACAGTCTGATAGCACCATTCCGCGCCAGGGGTTCAATTCGGGAAAATTTTACTAAAATTAAATGTCACGTCCAGGGTTAAAATGGTCAACTTTCCACCCCTATTTAAGCCCTTTAACACTTGATTCAACAACCTTTTACCCAAAATACACTCTTTTCTCTTAAAAACCTTGAAAGAACAAGCTACGATTTTCATAGAAGATCAAATTCCAAGAAATTTTCTCCATCAATCTTCACGAAATCATGAACTAAGGTATGCATAGTGTTACTACATTGACTTCTTTCACCCATGAAACCCAAGAAGCCCTTTTTGAAATTCAAGTTTATGGACTTTCTTAGGAATTTCATGATTGGGCTACTCTTGTTCATGTGGATAATGAGTAATTGAATTCTACTCCATGTTGGGTGATAAATTCTATGTGGGTTAAATTATTAAAGATATAGATTCATGCAAACCTATGACTAAACACTTGAATGTTGAAATTAGAATTAAACAATGATGTTTAATTATTGTACAATGATGTTTACTTGTACCATGCCTAAAATATGTTTGATTAAATTCCTAGATAAAGAAAAAATGCCTAACTAGTATGATACCATGAAATCCCCATGTATGTACAAGTTATGCCTATCATATGTTTTGATGAAATGCTTCTATAAATGTATTATTGATTATGATGTTAGTTATATGTTCAAGTAAGTTATGCTTGGTAAGTTTCCTTCCATCAAGGACTGGGGGCACTCGTACCTGAAACATTAGCTATGTGCCTAGAGCAATGTCATGTTTTCACAAAACTCTCAGTCAAGCTATGATCCTAAGACTTTAGAAAGTCTTATGACTCAGGAAATATCAATGATATCATGAACTCAGTCAGTTGTCAGATATCAATAGTATTCTGTCAGTCAACGGAATTTAGTAACTCAGCCCATGTTCAGTTTAATAAATCACGTTCAGAGTCTATTCAGATGGGACTAAGAATCAGCACCGAGTGAACCCAAGGATGGAAACACACACTATCAGATAAGGGTGTGATTCTTAGAAGTTATCCTTACATTCCAGAACTATGTAGCTAGCATAGGTTGAGACCTCAACATTGTCCGATGAGGGTCGATGAGGTGGATAAGCACTATCAGATAAGGGCCCCACTATTCTCGTATAGGGGACACTCTCAAATGAGGGTCACCCATAGCTTGTCCTTACTGATGGTGCGGTATTGACACCCTTCAAATTAAGGTTATAGATTGGACCCCAACTCAGCAATAATGGCGTATCAGGGGCATGTCAGTTGGATAACTACTTCCCACAGTTTTATGTTAAAGAATCAGGACTATCAAATTTAGTCAATCTGTCTTAGTAATAGAACTCAGATAATTCTTAAAATTTTAGGACTATCAGATATAGTCAACTCAGATGCAGTATAGAACTCAGATAGTTCCACTAGATTTGGGACTGTCAAATACAGTCACTCATGCTATCAGTCATATCCGGATTTAGTAATCATGTTATCACAGTATTAGTGTTAGTTTTTATGTCTTATACATGTAATTTTATGCTCATGATAGTTAGTCAGTTATTATTATTGTTCATGTATATGAACCCCACGCATTCAGCCTACCTCACATGCATACCACTATATTCAAAGTACTAACATATTTATTTTATGGTGTCTTATACCATAGGTTCAGATACACGAGCACCAGACCAATAGTAGATTCAAGATATCTATAGACAGAGTTAGAAGTGACTTCTTATCTTTCGAGGACTTGATTATTTCCCTATTATCTCATCTATCAGTTTTTTAGTTGGAGCTAGTTGGGATATGTCCCATCAACTCCCACTTAGATAGTTCAGTGAGTTAGAGGCTTTCTAGAGTATCATGTTTTAGACTTTAATATTTTTTATTTTGTTTTGGGTATTCTGTTACCCCACATAGATGTTGTATCACTCAGATCATGTTCAGTATTGAATCTTATGGCCTTTTAGCGCATGTTTCTGCATTATTCAGTATATTATGTAATATATAAGTATAAATATCTGTCATGGGTTAGCTTGTGGTCCTTCAGGGTCATGTACACCGTGTAACATTCTTGGTACCAGATTCAAGGCGTTACAAACTTGGTATCAGAGCCTATGGTTCAATAGAGTCCTAGGAAGTCTTAAAGCCTCATCTAGTAGAGTCTTGTACATAGGTGTATTGCGTGCCACATTTATGTACAGGAGGATATAAGATGTTTTAGGAATAGTTTCCCTTTCTTTAGTATTCATGTCATTCTAGTGAGCATAATCTCCAGTCAATCTCTCAGTCTAATCTATTTGTCCATTTCTTCTACAAAACATGCCTCTTAAAAGAAGAAACAGAAATCAGTCAGCCCCTCTGGCTGAAGATCCTTTGGGCGATCATGTTTCTCATGCGGAGTTTAGGACCACATTCACTACTCTTTCTCAGTTAGTTGCCACTTAAAATAAATGTCCACCAGTCATATCAGCCAACACAATGACCAATTCAGCCGCAACTAGGATTTGGGACTCACCCGAATGAATCCTCCATACTTCCTTGGGTCTAAGGTAGATTAGGACCCTCAGGAATTCATTGATCTTGTTCAGAAGGTGACAAACATCATTAGGGTGATTACTATTGAGAGCGCTAAGCTAGCTGTATATCAGTTGCAGGATGTGACTCATAATTGGTTTAAATAGTGGAAGTCAAAAAGGTCAAATGATGCAGGTCCTATAGAGTGAGAGGAGTTTGTCACTGCATTCTTAGAAAGATTCTTTCCCCAAGACCTTAAAGTGGCTTAGGTGCTAGAATTCATCAACCTCAGGTAGGCCAATATGAAGGTGAAAGAGTATTCTTTTAAGTTTACTCAATTAGCCAGATAGGCCCTTCATGTGGTTGCAGACAGATGAGCCAAGATAAGTAAGTTCACTTCAGGGGTAAATGATAGCATGGTAAATGAGTGCAGATTTGCAATGCTAAATGGTGACATGACTTTAACCAGGCTTATGACTTATGCTCAGCAGATAGATGAGTAGAAGATTAAGTAAAGGGAGAAGTAGTATAAGAGAGAGAAGACAGAAAGTTTCAACTTCGCTCAGCCTAAATTAGAAGAAGAAAACCATTCCTAGTTTAATCCTAAATCATCAGTTCCAGCTCATTCTTCACCTAGTGCTCCAGTTCCTAAGTTTACGGAGGGTAACAAAGATAGAGCTCTAGGCTATAGGTCTTAGGGAAGTGTTAGCAATGCCCAAACTAATCCCCTTTATAAGACTTGTGGTACAAACCAGAAGGGTGTTTGCAGAGCTGGTAGTGATGCCTATTTCAGTTGTAGCAAGTTAGGCCACAAAATCAAAGACTGCCCTCAGTCAGGTTATCATAGTTATCTTCGCTCCTCAGCTCAGTCCGGTCGTCTAAAGAAGCAGGGTGCCACCTATAGTCCTACTAGTGGGAAACACCCAAATCATGTCTATACTCTTCAGTCCCAACAGGATCAGGAAAATTCTCCTGATGTAGTTACTGGTATGTTACAGATTTTTCATGTGCATGCTTACGCTTTGCTAGATCCAGGAGCTTTTTTTTATCTTTTGTTACTCTTTATGTAGCAGTCGATTTCAGAGTGAGTCCTAAAATTCTAGCAGAGCGCTTTTTAGTCTTTGCCCCAGTGAGTAAAACCATCGTAGCCCGATGGGTATACAGGAACTACCCAGTTATGATATTTCAAAAAGTCACTTTAGAAGACTTAGTCAAATTAGAGATGACTGATTTGATGTTATTCTTAGAATAGACTAGCTTTATTTCTGCTATGCCTCAGTCAACTGTAGAAATAGAATAGTCCAATTTTAGTTCCAAAATATACCTGTCCAAAAGTGGAAGGGTAGTGTATCCATTTTCAAAGGTTTTCTTATTTCCTACCTTCGAGCAAGGAAATTGATATTTAAGGAATTTGTCTATCATCTTGTTCATGTTAAGAATTCCCGTTCCAAGAATCCAAGTCTTGAATCAGTCCCTGTAGTGAATGAATATTCAGATGTATTTCCCAAAGATCTTCTAGGATTCCTCCCAAAAGGGAAATAGACTTTGGTATTGATCTTCTTCCAAATACTCAACCTATCTCTATTCCTCCATACAGAATGGCACCTGCAGAACTCAGAGAACTAAAAGAACAATTGAAAGATCTATTAGATAAGGGATTCATTAGGCCCAGTCTTTCCCTGTGGGGCGCTCCAATATTATTCATGTGCTAGAAAGACTGTTCTCTTAGAATATGTATAGACTACCATCAAATCAATAAGGCCACGGTCAAGAACAAGTATTTTCTTCCCAGTATCGATGACTTGTTTTACCAATTTTAGGGTTCCAGTTATTTCTCTAAGATAGACCTCAGATCCGGCTATCATCAGCTTCGAGTCAGAGAATATGACATTCCAAAAATAGCTTTCTATACCAGGTATGGTCACTTCAAATTGCTAGTCATGTCATTTTGTCTTACCAATGCCCGAACTATTTTCATGAACTTGATGAACCGTGTGTTCAAGCAGTACTTGGACATGTTCATCATAGTCTTCATAGATGATATTCTGATCTATTCCCGCAGTAAGCATGATCATGCAGACCATCTTAGAACAGTACTTTAGACTCTCAGAGATCATCAAATATTCACCAAATACAGTAAGTCCAAATTTTGGCTAAGGTCAGTAGCATTCCTTGGTCATATCATTTTCGGTGATGGTATTAAAGTAGATCCTCAAAAGAACAAAGTCGTAAGAAACTGGCCCAGACCTATCTCTTCATCAGATATTAGGAGTTTCTTGGGTTTGGCTGGCTATTACAGATGGTTTGTTGATGGATTTTGTTCTATTGCATCCCCTATGTCTAGATTGACTCAAAATAAAGTCAAGTTTCAGTGTTTAGATCCTTACGAGAAGAGTTTTCAAGATTTGAAGACTCGACTCACCTCAACTCCATTATTATCTCTTCCAGATGCTCTAGATGATTTTTTAGTGTATTGTGATGCATCTAGAGTAGGTTTGGGCTGCGTAGTACCCCGAGAAATTTTTCGTTGAAATTTTGTGCGTAAACGTTTTGGGTTTTATCTTCTAGAATGAATTATAAATTTTCTGTGAGGAATGTCCTAGATTATGAACAACCATTGCTTAGAGTATCAAATAAGCTTTCCAAAGATATGTGGATCATCCAAAATGGACACCGGAGTGATGAGTTATGAACATTTCGATCGAATCATGAATAGTAGTGAACATTAAAACGTGCAGGAAAAAGTACTGAGGCCTGGCGTATTTTTTCTCCAACTTTAAACGATCATCACTTCTTGTAAATAATGATCTGGGTGATCTACTCTATATCAAAGGAAAGCTCTGTGAGTTCTCTTAACAACGAAATTGGTTTCATCCAATTTGTCTATCGGAGCAAAAAGTTATGGTCGATCTACTTCAGCCTATCAAAAGTGAATTTTTGGGTCAACTTCAACCTATCATAAATCCTCGTACATAATGATCTAGGTGAGATACTATATATCAACGGAAGATATGAGAGTCCCCTTTCTAATGAAATTGGTTTCATTCAATTTTGATAATGGAGTAAAACGTTATGGTTGATCTACTTCAAACTATCAAAACAGTCCACCAAAGGACAGATTCGAGAATTATTTGATTTTTAGGGGCGTTTAGATCGTTCCCCCTCACCTAAAATCCGTCCAAACCCTATATTAAATCCTATTAGAAGCATTATATGTTATAGTTCATCAAATTCCCTCAAAAACAAAACCCTAAGCACCTACATCAAACTTCAAGAACCTCTAAAGTTCACCATTAATTCTTCAAATTTATTCAAGATTCCAAGTTCCTAGTTCAAGAACTTCAAGAACCTCCAAATTCACCATTAATTCTGAAAATTTATTCAAGATTCCAAGTTCCTAGTTCAAGAACTCCAAGAACCATTATTCAAAGGCACGATTAACATCTAAAAACGAGTATCGATCTAAAGTTCATCATTCAAGGTATGTGGGGTTTTTCAACAAGAACACTCTTTCGTTCTTGTGCCCAAAACTAATTTTCTTTTCCAAGGCATGATTTTTATTTGATTTTTATGAATTTGAAGCATGAACCCATATATTATGATATTTATTATGAAATCTTGATATTTATGATTTTTAAAGATGAATTAACATATGTGGAGATATAAAGAATGAATCTTGAATAATATTTATCATTATTTTGATATTTGGGTCATGAATCCCCATTGGAAATTGTGTTTTTTTTTAGAAAGTGTGTGTTATAAGCACGTTGATGTTGAATATTTGAGATATTTTGAATAATTTGACCTTTTAGTCTTAATCGAGTTGTTTTGAACTCGAGTGTGAAAAAATTCCACAACGTGGTTGATTTTGATAGATGGGAAGCATGATGGCTCCCGATGTATATTTGTATATTATTAAAATTGTTTTGTTGTGGATTGTCTTTGAAATGATCTGAGCTAAGTTCGGGAGAAATCTTTAGCACCGAGTGGGAGGTATAAAGCGACCTTACTTCCCTAAACCTACATGCCCTTGTAGGAGTGAGCCTGAGGTTTATTTATATAGTGATCACTAGTTTGTGGGGATTTGATATCGATAGTCCTACTCCGATGGCAAAGATAGGATGGCTCTCCCCAACGTGGGTTGTACGTTGGACTCTATGTAGCTCACATGGTTTATATCGATTATAGGATGTCCCAGTGTGTGTGTGTTTCCTTGTGTCTATGGTGAATGGTGAAGTTATTTGAAAGTGGAATTGTGAAAGTTATTCTTTTGAAACATTTAAATGATATTTACATTATGAGAATTGATATTCTGGATAAACTTAAAGTAATTGACAAATTATATGATGACTCACATGTGTTATTGCACTTATTTCATCCTCACATAATTATGATGATTTTCTTCAAGCTATGATTCTTTCATACATCCTGCATATTTCTTATAAATATTTATGATGATGATGCTTATACAACTACATACACCTCCATATACTTAGTTCCTTTCCATGGTACTGACCGACATCTTCGGATGTGGGCTACATTTTCTTGGAATGTAGGTTCAGGTGCTCAGTTCCAGGTTCCACAGTGATTCTTCAGGCATGCTGTTCTACATCCTCTATTGTGGTAAGTCCTCATGTTCTGAGGATGTGGCGTCTGATGTTGGTTTCACGGAATTGTTTACATTTGATTACTGAGTATAAGTTAGTTGGGGCATGTCTCAATGGCTCACTAGTTTTATTGATTTTCTTAGAGGCTTGTAAGACTAGTAAAGATGTTGGGAGTTGACTAATAAGTCATATTTTGTTTTCTTTCTGAAATTCTTTTATTCTTGGATGATGATTACTCTGTTGATATTTGAGGGTTATTTATAGAAACCCCATTGGTTTGTGTTGAACTGAATGAAAATGGCTCAAAGGGTTAGCTTGGGGCTACTCGTAGCCTCAAGCACCATGTGACGCTCTAGGACCCATTTTTCGGGGTGTTACAAACTTGGTATTAGAGCCTAAGGTTTTAAGGTGTCCTAGGGAGTCTAACAAGCCGCGTTTAGAAGAGTCTTGATAATCGGTGTGTAGCGCGCCACATCTATGAGCAGGAGCTACAAGACATTTTAGGAAAATGTGTGATTCTTTCTTTCAGAAATCTATCATGCTTAAAGTGTCTCTCTCTACTATTGATTCCTGCTCTCCTCTTTCAGAAATATGCCTCCACGTCGAGCAAGGAGAAATAATGATGGTCAGCAACCTAAACCCGCTGACCCTTTGAATGAAAAAGTATCTCATGCTGAATTTTGGGCAGCTTTTGAGGTGCTGGCCCAAGCTGTTACTGCAAATATATAGGCCAACCCAGCCCCGGCTCCACAGCAGCAGAGAGGTGATTCAGCTACTGCTAGGATCCGTGACTTCATGCTGATGAATTCGCCAGAATTCTATGGGTCCAAGTCTGATGAGGAACCATGGTTGTTTTTAAAGGAGGTGTAGAAGATTACTCAGGTGATGCATGTATCTGAGGAACATAGTGTGGAGTTGGCTATGTATAGGTTGAAAGATCTTGCTTATAACTGGGTTGTTGCTTGGAGGAAAGGTAGAGGTGAGGGAGCTATCCCTACAACTTGGCAAGAGTTCTAGGATGCATTCCTGGATAAGTTTTTCCCTTTGGATATGAGAGAGGCAAAGGTGGAAGAGTTTATAAACCTGTGACAAGGCTCTATGACTGTTAGGACGTATTGTCTAAAGTTCAATCAGTTGGACAAGGATGCTCCTGACTTAGTGGCTGATAATCGAGCAAGTTTGAGTAAGTTTGTGACTGAAGTGTCTAGTTATGTGGTTAAGGAGTGTAGGTCTGCTATGACTAATAGTGAGATGAATCTTTCTAGGCTGATGACTCATTCCCAACAAATTGAGGTAGATAAGATTAAGGAGAGAGATAGAATAAAAGGGAATAAGAGAGCTAGGTTCGAGCAACATAAAAAGGGTCAGACTAGATTGCAGGGAGGGAGCCACCCTCAGTATCAGGATTATTTGACTATGCCAGCACCATTATCTGCTAGTGCTCCTGTGCCTAGAGATAGGCAGGAGCAAGGTAGTAGGTCATATGCATCTAGGTCCCAGTACAGTGCTGGCAGTAAGCCAAATCGTCCCCTGTGTCCTAAGTGTGGTAGGGATCATTCGGGTGAGTATTGGGGCGAGAAGAGGGGTTGTTTCCATTGCGGTGACATGGGTCACAGAGTTAGAGATTGTCCACACGACGGACAAGGGCATTGTGACTATCGCCTTCAGACCCAGACTCAGACTGTTAGTGCTCCAGTTCCAGTGACTCGCCCAGCCCCAGCTCAGGGCGCCTCTTTTAGCAATGCTTGTGGGCAGCGCCAGAATAGATTCTATGCTTTACTATCCCTCCAGGAACAGGAGTACTCTCCCAATGTTATTACTGGTATGCTTCGTATATTTCAATTTGATGTGTATGCTTTGTTGGATCCTGGATCCAGTTTCTCATATATTACACCTTTGATTGCTGTGAATTTC
This sequence comes from Capsicum annuum, assembly GCF_002878395.1. Classification (NCBI taxonomy): domain Eukaryota; kingdom Viridiplantae; phylum Streptophyta; class Magnoliopsida; order Solanales; family Solanaceae; genus Capsicum; species Capsicum annuum. Next base: position 2,679,686 of record NW_025858245.1, read on the forward strand.
GAAATGAGTTCTGAGTTTATTCCTAAGCCTATCCTAGTTTCTACACAAGTTGGTGATTCGATTGTTACCCAGAAAGTGTTCTTCATAGAGTCTTGTTGGCTGATCTAATTGAGTTAGACATGGTAGATTTTGATGTGATTCTGGGTATGGACTGGCTGTATTCTTTTTATGACTCTATTGATTGTCGGACCCGAGTGGTCAAGTTTCAATTTTCGAGTGCATCCATGTTTGAGTGGTCTGGGAATTCTGTGTCACCCAAGAGTCATTTTATCTCTTACCTCAAAGCTAGAAAGCTTATTTCCAAAGAGTGTATTTACCATTTGGTTAGAGCCAAAAACACTAAGCCTGAGACTCCAACTCTCCAGTCTGTTAATGTTGTCAATGAGTTTTCTAATGTCTTTCCAGATGATTTCCCAGGGATACCTCCTGATAGAGAGATAGAGTTCGGGATTGATCTTCTTCTCAATACTCAGCCCATTTTTATTTCTCTTTATCGTATGGCCCCTGCAGAACTTAAGAAGTTGAAAGAGCAACTCAAAGATCTACTAGATAAGGGTTTCATAAGGCCCAGTGTTTCTCCTTGGGGTGCTTCTGTGTTGTTTGTGAGAATGAAAGATGGCTCTTTGTGTATGTGCATTGATTACCGCCAATTGAATAAAGTCACCATAAAAAATAAGTACCCTCTTTTGAGAATAGATGAGTTGTTTGACCAATTGCAAGGTGTAAGTTATTTCTCAAAGATGGACCTTCATTCCGGCTATCATTAACTCAAAGTTAAGGATTGTGACATCCCTAAAACCGCTTTTCGAACTCGTTATGGCCATTTTGAGTTTTTTGTTATGTCTTTTAGGTTAACTAATGCCCCAACAGCTTTCATGGACCTCATGAATTGAGTATTCAGACCATATTTGGATATGTTTGTCATAGTGTTCATCGATGATATACTGGTGTACTCCCATAGTGAGGATGAACATTCTGATCATCTCCGAACTATCTTGCAAACCCTTAGAGATCATAAGTTGTTTGCCAAGTTCAGTAAGTGTGAGTTTTGGCTAAGGTCAGTTTCTTTTCTGGGTCATATCATTTCTTCTTAGAGTTGATCCCCAAAAGACCGAAGCTGTTAGAAATTGGCCTAGACCTATTTCTCTGACTGATATTCGAAGTTTCTTAGGTTTAGCTGGCTATACTGCTATTTTGTTGAGGGTTTCTCCTCTATAGCGTCTCCTATGACTCTGTTGACCCAAAAGAAAGTAAAGTTTTTGTGGTCCGAATCTTGTGAGAAGAGTTTTCAGGAGTTGAAGAATCGACTCACTTCAGCACCTGTTTTGACTTTTCCTGATGGTGTTGTTGGTTTTGTTGTGTACTGTGATGCTTCGAGAGTTGGGTTGGGTTGTGTATTGTTGCAGAAGGGTAAGGTGATAGCTTATGCTTCTAGATAGTTGAAACCCCATTAGAAAAATTACCCCACCCATGACCTTGAGTTGGCAACTGTTGTGTTTGCTTTAAAAATCTGGAGACACAATTTGTATGGTGTCCATGTTGATATTTTCAATGATCATAAGAGTTTGCAGTATGTGTTTACCCAGAGAGAATTGAATCTTCTGCAGAGACGATGGTTAGAATTGTTGAAGGACTATGATATGAGTGTGTTGTACCATCCAGGCAAGGCCAATGTTGTGGTGGATGCCCTAAGTAGAGTGTCCATGGGTAGTGTTTCACATATGGTAGAAGGTAAGAAAGAGTTGGCTCATGATGTACATCATTTGGCTAGATTGGGGGTTCGGTTGTTTGACTCTGCGGAAGGTAGTATAGGGGTTCAGAGTTGTTTTGAATCCTCCTTGGTTTTGGAAGTGAAGGGAAAGCAATACTTAGATGCTAGTTTGGTCAGACAGAAAAAGCCAGTCAAGGACCAAAAAGTAGAGGTTTTCTCCTAAGGGGGAGATGGTGTGTTGAGATCGCAGGGTAGATTGTGTGTCCCAAATGTTGATTATCTGAGATAGAGGATTATGGCTGAAGCGCATGGGGCACGATATTCTATTCATCCTGGTGCCATCTAGATGTACCGAGACTTGCGGGAAATCTAATGGTGGAGTGGCATGAAGCAAGATATAGCAGGATTTCTAGCTAAGTGTGCAACATGCCAACAGGTTAAGGTCGAACACCAAAGATCTGGTGGTATGATGCAAGAGTTTAGTATTCCCACCTGGAAGTAGGAAGAGATAAATATGGACTTCGTGATTGATTTACCTCCTTCCTGACGCCATCATGATTCCATTTGGGTTGTGGTTGGTAGGTTAACTATGTTTGTTTATTTCTTGCCTGTTCATACTTCATATACTACTGAGGATTATGCTATATTGTATATCTGATAGCTATTCAGACTACATGGAGTTCCCTTGTCTATCATTTCGGATAGGGGTACTCAGTTCACTTCACAATTTTGGAAAGCTTTTCAGAAGTGTCTTGGTACCTAAGTGCTTTTGAGTTCTGCTTTTCATCCGCAGACCGATGGTCAGGCTGAGCGAACCATCCAGACCTTAGAGGATATGTTGAGAGCTTGTGCACTTGACTTTAAGGGAAGTTGGGATGATCACTTACCGTTGATAGAGTTTTCTTAAAATAACAGTTTCCACTCTAGTATTGGCATGGCTCCGTTTGAAGCCTTATATTGGAGGAAGTCTAGATCACCCATAGGTTGGTTCAAGGTGGGTGAAGCGGTTGTGAGTGGTCCTAATTCGGTATTTGAGGCTAAGGAAAAAGTTAGGTTGATTAGGGAAAGGTTGAAAACTGCACAGAGTCATTAGAAGTCATATGCAGATGTTAAAAGGAGAGACCTTGAGTTTCAAGTTGGTGACCTAGTGTATCTTAAAATTTCACCCATGAAGGGGGTGAAGAGATTCGGAAAGAAGGGGAAGCTTAGTCGCCGTTATGCTGGTCCTTACAAAATTCTTAGCCGTGTTGGTAAGGTAGCTTATCAGGTCGAGTTGCCTTCCGAATTGTCCTCTATTCATCCAATATTCCATGTCTCCATGCTTAGAAAGGATATTAGCGATGCTATGGTAGTGGATTCCTCTGTGAGTGCTGACATTCAAGAAAATCTTTCTTTTGATGAGATTCCTGTTGAGATTCATAATTTCAGTGTCCGAAGACTAAGGAACAAAGAAGTTCCCTTGGTCAAGGTGTTGTGGCGAAACCAATCTGTTGACGGTGCAACTTGGGAAGCTGAGGAAGATATGCGATCCAAGTAACCGCACCTATTATCCGCGAACTCCAATCAAGCCGAAGGTACCGTTCTTTCCTAAATCATGCACTTTTGATAAAAGTTGCAGTAGTTCAGCTGTCATTTATTATGTGTTCAGCTGTAGTTTCCTGAATTTAAGCATTCTATGTTGCATTCAGAGTGACAAACGATGTGGTGATGAGTCTAACGAATGGTTTCAGCTGTATGATCTATTCCCTATCAAATATTGGCATGTATAGCGTCATTCTAGGACGAATGTTTCCAAGGGGGACGATGTAATACCCCGGGAAATTTTTCGTTGAAATTTTGTGCGTAAACGTATTGGGTTCTATCTTCTACAATGAATTATAAATTTTCCATGTGGAATGTCTTATATTATGACCCACCAATGAGTAGAGTATCTAATAAGCTTTCCAACGATATGTGGATCATCCAAAATGGACACCCGAGCGGCGAGTTATGAACATTTCGATCGAATCATGAATAGTAGTGAACAGTAAAACGCCAGGAAAAGTACCGAGGCCTGGCGTATTTTTTCTTCAAATTTAAACGATCATCACTCCCTGTACATAATGATCTGGGTAATCTACTATATATCAACGGAAAGCTCTGTGAGTCCTCTTTCCATTGAAATTGGTTTCATCCAATTTGTCTATCGAAGTAAAAAGTTATAGTCGATCTACTTCAGCCTATCAAAAGAAAATTTTTGGGTCAACTTCAAATGATCATAAATCCTCATACACAATGATATGGGTGAGATACTATATATCAATGGAAAGATATGAGATTTCCCTTCCTAAGGAAATTGGTTTCATCCTATTTGGATGTCGGAGTAAACCGTAATGGTTAATCTACTTCAATCTATCAAAACAGTCCACCAAAGGACAGATTCGAGAATTATTTGATTTTTAGGGGCGTTTTGGTCATTCTCCCTCACCCAAAGTCTATCCAAATCCTATATTAAAGCCTATTAGAAGCATTACATGTTACATTTCATCAAATTCCCTCAAAAAGAAAATTCTAAGCTCCTACGTCCAACTTCAAGAACATCCAAAGTTCACCATTAATTCTGCAAATTTATTCAAGATTCCAAGTTCCTAGTACAAGAAGTTCAAGAACCTCCAAAGTTCACCATTAATTCTGTAAATTTATTCTAGATTCCAAGTTCCTAGTTCAAGAACTGCAAGAACCATCATTCAAAGGCACGATTAACATCTAAAAAATGAGTATCGATCTAAAGTTCATCATTCAAGGTATGTGGAGTTTTTCCATAAGAACTCTCTTTTGTTCTTGTGTCCAAAAGTAATTTTCTTTTCCAAGGCATGATTTTTATTTGATTTTTACGAATTTGAAGCATGAACCCATATCTTCTAATGATTATTATGAAATCTTGATGTCTATAATTTTGAAAGATGAATTTACATGTGTGGAGATATAAAGCATGAATCTTATATTATATTTATCATGATTTTGATATTTGGGTTGTGAATACTCATTGGAAATTGTTTTTTTAGAAAGTATGTGTTATAAGCACGTTGATGTTGAATATTTGAGATATTTTTAATGATTTGACCTTTTGGTCTTAATGGAGTTGTTTTGAACTCGAGTGTGAAAGAAATCCACAATGTGGTTGATTTTGATAGATGGGAAGCATGATGGCTCCCGATGTATATTTATATATTACTGAAATTTTTTTATTGTGGATTGTCTTTGAAATGATCTGAGCTAAGTCTGGGAGAAATCTTTAGCACCGAGTGGGAGGTATAAAGCGACCTTACTTCCCTAGAACTACGTGCCCCCGTAGGAGTGAGCCTGAGGCTGATTTATATAGTGATGACTAGTTTGTGAGGATTTGATATGGATAGTCCTACTCTGATGGCAAGGATAAGACGGCCCTCCCCAAAGTGGGTTGTACGTTGGACTCCATGTTGCTCACATGGTTTATCTCGGTTATAGGATCCCCTAGTGTGTGTGTGTTTCCCTGTGTCTATGGTGAATGGTGAAGTGATTTGAAAGTGTAATTGTGAAATTTATTCTTTCGAAAGATTTAAATGATATTTACATTATGAGAATTTATATTCTTGATGAACTGAAAGTGATTGACAAATTATATAATGACTCATATGTGTTATTGTACTTATTTTATTTTGGCATTCCTTACTTTGAGATGGTTTTTGAGTTGATTTATATTTAGAAAGGTTAAAAGTATATACCGAGAGAGTTTTGGTATTCTCAAATGAGGTTCGGGATGTGTTTGGATTGAAGATACAAACAGCCTCCGCGATAATTCCATGGTGCATTGGTCTCTCCCATGGTGATTGAGTCTGCAATGCATTGGTCTCTCCCCGAGATAGATTGGCGTGGTAGGTTGGTTACACCCTCTCCTAGAATAAGAGATGTGACGTATTGCTGCCATATGCTCAGCTTTTTGATTTAAGAGTTCAAGGGGCAATTGAGTTTTAATCCCTCAACCCAATTCATCCATAACATGATTTAGGACATATTTAGGGGCTTTATTTTTCACCTTTCTCTCAAAATTACTCATTATAAACCATCCTCCTTCCCAAGAACAGAATCCAAGCCCCCTTCCTTAAGAATCCAAGAGTTCAAGCTTCCATGTTCATGCAATCTTCAAGAATATAGCTACTCAGGTATGTGGGGTATTCATTAATGGGTCCCTTTCACCCTTTAAGCCTCAAAAACCCTATTTTGAATTTTAAAAGTGTAAGTATTATCCTAATTTATGTAATCATTCATGAACCTCATGAAATTAATCCTTGAATTCCTTACTAAATCACTTACAAGTCGTCTACAAGTGTTTCCAAGTGAATTAAGATACTTCATGTTTTGAGTTGCAAATTTCCATGTCATATTCCATTGACTTCATGTTAAATCCCCAAATTTCCATGAATTCCTATGATTAATACGCTTCCATGTTCATGTTCATGTTTCTCAATTATTTGGTGATATGTTTATGTTTTTGATCTTTGAACCATGATTACATTCTATAGTTTTAACCTTTGATATTGTATTTTATGATCATTCAGTGTTCGCAGGTTATGAACACCCGATAACTATGTGTTCTAAATGATGTTCGATCTATAAATAATAAGTTAGATAATTCATAAATCTTATCATTGTACTCAGATATTTATGATCATGATGAGCACTATTATAAATAATGTCTAGATAAATTTAGTTTAGTTTAGTATCACTGTTAGTTCAATTGGGAGTAGGATTTAACCTAGGGATGAGGGCTCACCTGCCAGTAAAAGGTGTGACAATTAGTACCAGTCCCTGAGTTCCAGAACTACGTAACCAGCGTAGGTTTTGTATGTCTTCCTTCAATTTGAGGGTTGACACATATCTCATGAGAGCACCTGCCAGTAGAGGGAGACTCGTTATCTTTTCGGGATGCCAATTTAGTGGATCCACACAACCAGTGTTAGTACCCGTGGTACAGTACTGACACCCTTAAAACTGGGGTTACAGGTTGGAGCACAATTAGCTCAGATTGGGGAATGTAGGTTAGATGATACCTCCCACAATTTTAGTACAATATTCAATGTATTTTAGTTCTTGTTTGCTTGACCAAGAGTACAGATTTTTAGTTATTTAGTTATACAGAATTCAATCTTTTAGATTTTTTATTATATAAAAAATATAGTTATGCTTTTCTTCCCTTCTCAGATATTATATGTTCATGCATTCATGCTTAGTTATCTCATGTATTTTAGTTAGTCCTTATCTCACATACCAATACATTAAAAGTACTGACCATATATTTTTCCTTTGTGCTATGTTGTCTTATAGCATAGGTTTGGATGCTTAGTTTTTCGACTGTTCTTAAATAACTCAGCGATACTCAACTGCAATAGTGGTGAGTCCTTTTCCATCGAGGACATAATATGTTTTTATAATTATTTTAGTATTTCTTTATGCTCAGTCAATTGGAGTTAGTTGGTGGTTTGTCCCGTCAACTTCTCAAGATGTTTAGAGTCTTTTAGACAGACAGTTAGTCAGATAGTTAAATTGTCATTCAGTTTTCAGTATTATTAGTTATTTTACACATATAGTTTAGAATATAGTACTTATCGAATATTTCATTTGAGCCATTTATATATGCATTTTCATATTTCAGTTGATAATATATTATTAGCTTATCTTTCGCATATGTTATGTTATTGTCATTATACTCATTGCACATAGATGATACCAACTCTTGGTTTAACTTGTGGTCACTTGTGGTCGTAAAAACTGTTGTCCCGACTAGGAGGTAGCCTGAGGTCCTAACAAAACATGGTATCAGAGCCTAAGGTTTACAGGTGTCCTAGGGTGTCTGAAAGCCATATTGAGTAGAGTCTTTTGCATGGGTGTAAAGCATGTCACCCTTATAGACAAGAGGCTACGAAAAGTTCGTAGGAAAGTTTTCTTTTTTTAGTGTTCATGTCATGTAAAAGAGAATGAGCTCTATTTAATTCTTCTTTCTAACTTATCCTTCATTTCATTTATGTACAATGCCTCCTAGAAGAAAAAAAAGGAATGGGGATCAGCCCGCACCACCATCGGTTCATGAAGATCCTCTGAATGAACATGTATCTCACGATGAATTTGGGCATGCTTTCACTACCTTAAACCATTCCATAGATGCTCAGAACAACAAATAGTCAATTGCTATAGCCAATCCTGTGTAAAATACAGTTGCAGTTAGGATTCAGGATTTTACTTGGATTAATCCCCCTTTGTTTACTATTCTAAGTCTGAGGAAAATCCTCAAGAGTTTCTGGACATGGTGCAGAAAGTGATCGATATAATAGAAATCACTTCGAGTGAGACTGCATACTTAGTTGCATATCAGTTACATGGTGTATCTCATACCTGGTTTAAATAGTAGAAGGATGATTGAGGTGTTGAGGTAGGGCCTGTAGAGTGGTAGGAGTTTGCCACAACTTTCTTAGATGGGTTATTTCCCTTAGAGTTAAGGAAAGATAAAATTCAGGAGTTCATAAACTTGAAGCAGGGTAATATGAGCATGAAGGAGTACTTGATCAAGTTCACTCAGTTGGCGAGGTATACTCTGACTATAGTGGATGATTCTAGGTCCAAAATGAGTAAGTTTGTGTCTAGTGTATTTGATAGTGTGTACAAGTAGTGTTGGACCGCCATGTTGATTAAGGATATGGACCTATCTAGACTCATGGTTTATGCTCAGCAAATTAAAGAGGAGAAGTGTAAGGAGAAGGAGAGTGAGATAAGAAGGCAGAATAGGTTGTTTCAATATTTCTCAGCAAATATCAGAAAATGGTAATCATTCTCTATTTTGTCAAAAATTTTAAGCCCCAGCTCCATCTTCACCTAGTACGCCAATGCCTAAGTTTAAGAAAGACAGTTGGGATAGAGCGCCAGGCTCTATGTCCTAGGGTATTATGAACAGTGGTCATATCAATTTGCTCTACAGGAAATATAGTAGGAATTACCAGGGTAAGTGTAGAGCTAGTAGAGACGTGAGTTTTGGATGTGGAAAGCCAGGACACAGGGTCAGGCATTGCCAGAGGGTTAGTCAGCAGGGTTTGTCAAATCGTTCTTTAGCTCCAGTCAGTCGCTCAACTCATCAGGGTTCCACTCCAGTGCAACTAGTGGATAGCGCCAAAATAGATTGTATGCTCTCTAGACTCAATATTATCAGGAAAGTTATCCTGATGTAGTTACGGGTACATTACAAGTCTCTTATATTCATGTTTATGCATTGTTAGATCCCAGAGCTTCAGTTTTCTTTTTGACCCCTTACTTAGCTTTAGACTTTGGTGTCAATCCAAAAATGTTAGTACAGCCTTTCTCAATGTCTTCCCCAGTAGGTGAGCCTATTGTAGACATAAGGGTATACAGAAATTGCCCTATAACAGTATCTTAGAAAGTTACTTCAGTTGATCTTGTGGAGTTAGAGATGACCGAGTTTGATGTCATTCTAGACATGGATTGGCTTCACTTATGCTATGCTTCAGTTGAATGCAGAAATAAAATTGTCCAGTTATAGTTTCCTAATGATCCTATTATCGAATAGAGGGGTAGTACTTTAGTGCTTAGGTGTCATATTGTTTCCTATCTTAAAGCAAGAAAGATGATAACTAAGGGGTACAGTTAACATCTTGTTTGAGTTAAAGACTCAAATTTTGAGACTCCGAGTCTTGAGTTAGTTTCAATAGTAAGAGAATTTCTAGATGTATTACCCAAAGATCTTCCCAGAGTTCCTCCCGAGAGGGATATTGACTTTGAAATATACCTCCTTCCTAAAACCCAACCTATCTCTATTCCATCCTATAGAATGGATACATCTAAGATTAATAAATTGAAGGAACAATTAAATATCTCTTAGATAATGGTTTCATCAGGCCAAGTATTTCTCCATAGGACATTCTAATCCTTTTCATGCGCAAGAAAGACGGTTCTCTCAGAATGTGCATTAACTATCGTCAATTGAATAAAGTCACCATCAAGAATAAGTATCCTTTTCCCAAAATTGATGACTTGTTCTACCAACTTTAAGGTGTAAGTTATTTCTCTAAGATAGACCTCAGATTCGGTTATCATCAGCCTAGAGTCATAGAATGTGACATTTTGAAGATAGACTTCTTAACTCCGTATGGTTACTTTGAATTCCAAGTTATTTATTTTGGAATAACAAATCCCCCTGCAGCTTTCATGAAATTTATGAACAAAGTGTTCAAGTATTACTTTGACATGATTGTCATAACCTTTATTGATGATATCCTTGTCTATTTCTGTAGTGAGAATTATCATGCAGACCATCTGAGAGTTATGTTGTAGACTCTTAGAGCTCACCAATTATTTGTTGAGTTTAATAAGTGTGAATTTTGGATAAGATCAGTACCTTTCATTAGCAATATTGTTTTCAGTGATAGAATTTTAGTTGACCCTCAAAAGAACGAGACAGTGAGAAATTGTCCTAGGCATATCTCTCCATTAGATATTAGGAGATTCTTGGGTTTGGCTGGATATTACGAATAGTTTGTTAAAGGGTTTTCTTCAATTACTTCCCCCATGTCCCGATTGACTCAGAAGAAGGTCAAATTTTAGTGGTCAGATTCATTTAGGAAGAGTTTTCAGGAGTTGAAGACACGATTCAATTCGGCCCCAGTCTTGACTTTGCCAGATGGTTTATATGGATTTGTAGTTTACTGTGACGCTTCTCAAGTTGGTCTTGGTTGTGTGTTAATGTAGAGAGGTAAGTTCATAGCCTATGCCTCTAGGTTGCTGAAACCCTATGAAAAGAATTATCCAAGCTATGATCTTGAGTTGGCAGCTACCTTTATAGGGTTAATGCTGATATGTTCATGGATCATAAGAGCTTACAGTATGTGTTCACATAGAAAGATCATAATTTTTGTCAGAGAAGGTGGCTTGAGTTGTGAAAATATTATGATATGAGTGTGTTGTGTCATCCAGGTAATAACAATGAAGTGGCAGAGCCCCTTAGTAGAATGTCTATGGGTAGTGTTTCCCATGTTGAGGATAATAACAAAGAGTTAATCTGTAAGGTTCATCAGCTTGCTAGATTCGTCGTTTGGTTAGTTGATTCAGCTGAAGGTAGTATATGGGTTTTGGAGTGGAATCTTCATTGATTGCCGTGGTAAACGAGAAGCATGACAGGGATTCTAGTTTTATTAAGTTAAAATAGGCAGTTAGAGATAAGAAAGTATAATTTTTCTACCAACGGAGATATGGTGTACTTCTTTGTCTGGGTAGGCGATAACACTTAACTTATATGTAAATTTAAGTGCAAGGAGGTCCTCGTCAATATATTTACCCAACTTTGGAGTCGGGTTGGAATACATAAGGAATAATGTGAGTGGTGATCCAATTAATTTGAAATGATAGATACAAGTTAAATTCAAACAAATGTTACAAGAATATAAATGGGGGAGGTGACTACTTACACTAGTGTTTCTTTTTGTGTTTTCTAGTATAAATTCGGGGTATGAATAATTCAAGTTTTAACAATTATGCAAGGATATTGGAATTATGAGTTACTAAGGGAGTGTCATGAGAGAGCTAATAATCAACATCAATTTGTTAAATTAAATATGGGTAGGCTTGGTTATAGATTTTTATGCTAGTCTTTCAACAAAACACCAAATTTTCACCTATTGATTCTTTCGAATACCTAATAGGTGTGTTCAACAATTGACAACCACAACTCCAATTAAGGTATCCCTATGTCTAGGATGACACCCAAAGGATAGCCAACCTCACTTTCACCCTTATTTCTAAGAGTGAGAGAATTTAGCAAACTACACACATAATTTCTATCATTGCTTTGGTCTTCATATCCCTCTTTTGAGGATGATTTAGATTCCTAAACTTCTCCTAAAAACTCTCTTTCAAAGATAGGGTTGGGTTTTCTAGAGCTTGCAGCTTTCACCCATCAAGCCCATGAGGGTATTTGGAGATTTCACCCATCAAATCCCAACAAAACTAGCATAGAAATAATAGAACACATAAACATGAACTATTTAATAGATGCTAACTATAGCAATCCACACACACTTAAACCCCTATTCATAAATAACCCCAAGGCAGAGATTTAGCTTTACATAAGATAAATAAGTATAGGTATACTCGTAATCTCCATTCAAATGAATTATTGAAGATTTAAGCAAATGCTAATTCAAAGTGTCTCTCCCACAATATCAATAGTAGAACTGAGCAAATCTTCCACTTAGAAAGTCTCCAATGTACTCTTCACCCAAAATTTATACAATATTGTTTTCTCTAAAAATGGAGGCTACAAAGTCTCAAGCTAATATCCTAAAAATTGAGGAAGAAGGATTGTGATGGAATGAATGCTAAATGAAATTAGGGTTTGAATCTTTTTGATCAAATTGTGAGCTGCACGTGCAATTACAGTTTTTCCCTTGGGTTGAACATTTCTGCCAAGCCGCGATCATGCAAGTATGGCTGCGACCAAGATTGACTTTGACAATTGCGGTTGATTGACCGCGACTGTGGCCAATGGAATGCGACTGTGGTAGCTAAGGGTATTTCACTGCAGGTCTTCAACTGCACTTTTTCTACTCCCTTTTGAGCATTTCAAGCTCCAACGCACATCTCTTTGTCTTTTCAACTCCTATACCCGCAAATAGTGGATATTAGTGTAGTGAATCATAATTATGTCTCATCTACTCATTTGAGACAAGGTAAATGTGCACTAAAACTGAGTACGAATGACTATGAAAATCACCACTCATCAACACCCCAACCTAATGAATTTGCTTGTCCTCAAGCAACATTACTGTACACCAAGAGATGCAATTGTTTATCCCCAACTTTATGCCATAAAGGTCATAGCAACTTTTATTTTAATTGCAACCACAAGTATCTCATTGCACATTTTCTATGCTAATTTCCCAACACCGCTCATTATAAAATGCAGTACTCAATGCATACATAAGGCTTTAAAGAGCAATAAATCTACAGAGGCTAAAACTCTACAGGTGGCTCCCTCTTAACTACAATCAAGTCATACTCCATTTTTTTATTGTTTGGGAGATGATAAAATCATCCACCTTAACTTGTTCACATGCCAATCTCACAAGAAAAGGAATTTCCATACATCAAACCACTAATCATGCACCAAGGAAATTTAAGCGCAAAAACTCTCTCTCACACAAATAGTCTCGATGAAACAATTATTATACCATAGGCTTGCCCCTATTTTCAATCACCACTACGCAAGAAGGAAATGTTTGGAGATCTCAAAGGACTTTTTAAGCTAGTAATGTAGGTTCAGGTAAGGGTAAGATATCATTTAAGGAACTTGGTTACACCATACCTTGAACATCTATATCATACTTTACAACAATTATACTTTTAACTAAGGGTCACTCTTCTTTATTTTCTTTCTTCGTTCATGCCTACCTTTTCCTTTCTTTGTCATCCACTTCCTTTTACTTTTATTTTTCTTGCATTTTTTTGAGCAGATAATTCTTTTTTGAGATCGTTTCTTCATCTAAACATTCATTTTCAACACTTAGGCACTTTTGGCATTTCACTAATACTTCATGACCCTAAGCTTACTTTCGTCGATTCTTACCACCTCCAATTTAGGCTTTTAGCCTCAAGTTGCATTTCCAAGTTCAAGGACGGTACGATTCAAAAGAGGGATATAAAGTAAGGTTCACGGCTTGTAATGAGATTTCCAAAGAAAGGTTTAAAGGCTCAAAGTGAGTACTAGGGATTACAATTATGTACAGGTAGGCTTTTCAGGCTAGAGTAGGTTGTAAAATCACAAGGACGACCCAAGATCATTCCCCAACCAAATACAATCAAAATTAGTTTTAAAACACTAACGGGGCAAGTTCTAGATAACACAAGTATACAGGAGATGAAAACAATAGTCTCACCACACATGGAACACAAAATTCATTAAGGGAGCTCAAATATCCCTCCCGTGGGAGAAACAATCAGAATATTTATCACTATTCACAATTCAAAATTTTATGGAACCATAAAAACAAAAAAAGGTTTTATTACAACATTTCTCAATCCATGCAAAATTTTGAACGGATGGGGTTTCTTGATTTGCAATAGCACCATGCCCAATATAGCTAACTTATGGCTACAAGCAAAGACTTAGTCTCACATCTTGACTCAAAATGGTAAACTAACCATATGGCTACTCAGACTTCACCAATGGTGTAAAAAGTGATCCCAACTTTACAAAACAAAATTAAATGCTATAAGTACTCAAACTTCCCTTGCATCTTTGACAGTTGTGCTATGGGTAATCAGAATTTCCTTGTACCCTTGTCTCAACAACTCACTTGTAATGCTAGTCATGCATCACTAGTATCCATAATAAAATTTAAAGTACTTATATAAAAGTAAAACTAGAAATAAAAGAAAAGCATGACAATCCTTAAAACATGCCAACCATCTAGATACCCAGGAATGTAGGATAAAAAACATAAGAAGTAATATCCACAACATCATCTAAAATAGTCATAAACAGAAAAATCTAGTACCATAACCCAACATAATATAAATATGGGGCCAACCCCTACTGAAATAAATACAGTGTCCTCACAGCATATGCATGAATTCAAGAGTAAAGGGGACTCCGTATATCTACATCTCTAGCTATCTCCTTGTGATGACTTAGCATCAATAGTTGAATACTCTATAGGTGACTCATCCTCACTATCTAAGCTCAGTGAAGGTAGTGGTCTATTGGGCCTGAGCACCTTGAAGATCCCTTTCACCCCCTTTCATTACTTTCTAAAAAATTTCTCTCTTTTTTATGTCTTCACCATCTCATCAGGTGAGTCTTTGAGGTCCCTATGAGATTCAACTCAGGCTGACTAAGATCTCTCTAGGCTTGTCACTATAGCACTCTGCTTCTTCTGCTATGCTATGTACTTATCATAATTTGATTGTGCCATATCTGAATAACGAGCAGTGGAGGACTCTCCAAGTCCCTGAGGAAGTCTGGACAATTTCTCTTTATTCCCTTATGGACTAATTTTCCTGAGTCCATTTCTCTGTTCTTATTATGTGTTGGTGCACCTTCACCTCTAAATTTTAGTCAGAAGATGAGGGAGCTAGCACACACCCAAGTGTCTGTATCATAAGCCTCCACTCCTGCCCTCCTACATAGCACATTAATTAGGGAAGGAAGGAGAAGATGAGTACCTCCCTGGTTCTTGAAGTGCCGCCACTCTCAGAGAGAAATCTTACCTACATTCAAAGCAATGCTAGATAAGAGACAAGATACCATCCGATGTAATACCCTGTATTTCCATAGCTTAAATTAACTCTCAGTCCATGAGTTATCCAATATAAAATTTTTGAAATACTCAATATTTTTCATGGTTAGAGCTTACTAATGCATAAGAAATTCAGTTAGCTTCCCAACGATACCCGGGCGAAGAGATAGAGCCATCTGGTACTTCAGCGCATCATGGAGGTAGTCCAAATAGAAATTGTCATTTTATAGTGAGCCAACATGATACCACCGCGTTGCGCCACCAATCAATTTCCCAATAGTCACTTTTCTAGTGTTTCTCTAAGATAATGGTGCGCATCAAGGCCTAGTTTCTCATCTAGTGAGGCACTACGATGGAACTATGTCATGCCATCAACCAATTTCCCAATTGTCCACTTTCCAGTAAGTCAATGCGATTGTACCACTTCACACCGGGGTGAAAAATTAGGATTTTCTATTTCTCTTTTTTAATTACAGGGGCTATTTCTCAAAATACCTAATCATCCTAAACACGGGATTCATAACCTAAATAATTAAATATCTCATTATTTGCTCTCTTTCTCTTAACAATAAAACATTCTCTCTCTGGAGGAAAAAAAACCCTAGTACAAGAAATCAAGAACATACTCAAGATATCCTCCAAGAACCTTTAAGATTAAAATACGCAGGTTTGTTAGCTATAAATCAATGGGTTCCTTTAACCCATAGAGTCCATGAATCAATTTTTAAAACTACAAGATTGTTGAATTAGGATATTCCCTATTTGAATTAGATTGAATACATATTCATGATATTAGTTAGGTTTTGATCCATGATTTAAGTGCAAGTTCATGAAATTGAATAGCATGTGTGATGAATATGTGAATATCTTGATAAACCCTTGAATTTACAAAGTGGTTAATGTATCTATGATGTTAATTTAGTTTTCAATCCATGATTATGATAAGATTTATGAAAATAGAATAGTATTTAGGGGGAATTATATGAATAGCATGTTAAACCCATGAAATAGCAAGTGGTGCATTGTAGTTGCTATGTTTATATATTATCCTTGAATATGCGCATTAGGTCGTGCTCCCCAAGTGATTGATAGAATGTTAATGTGAATGTAATGATAAAATCATGACATGCTAGTATATTTACAAGCCTATGCATTACAAGTTTTTGATGATATGTCTCTATGAATGAATTATGAACATCTGAACATTGCTATGTTATTCAAGATTTTGCTAAGCTTTACTGTTAATGCTATTGAGTCTTTGGGGTATTTAATACCCGACAATTTAGTTGTTTACCTAGAGCCAGTGTCAGTTACATAATAGTATTATTCATGTCACGAGAATTAGTAATCCCAGTCTATTATAGAACTTACGAGAACTCAGTAAACTCAGTATTAGTCCAGTACAGTTCACTATAATCAGTTCAGTGTCTTTTTGTTGGGAGTATACACTAGCATCGAGTGAACCCAGGGATGAGGGAATTCCTATTAGTGTAGGGTTTGACCCTTAGTAGCAATCCCTGAGTTAAAGAATTACGTAGCCAGTATAGGTTGACATGACTTCCTACTAGATAAGGGTTGACACATCTCTCATAAGTTTTCCTTTTAGTGAGGGTTGAAAAAATGACTTTTTATTAGTTAGGGTTAACTCACAACCAGTGTTAGTACCTATGGAATGATATTAGCTACTTTCCAACTGGGTTATAGTTTAGACCCCAATCAATTAAGAGAGGGGAATACCGGTTAGATGATTACCTCCAACAATTTCAGTTTCAGTCTTAGTTTAGAATTCAGTTATTAGTAACTTCAGATATTAGTTATTCAATTATCAGAACTTAGTACTCAACTTCAGTAAAGCTCAAATACGGTATATATCTATGTATATCCACAATATTATATAATTAATGTTTTCAGTAGTATTAGTTATCCACGTACTCTTATATTCAGTTACTATATATCATTCAGTCAGTTACTGTTCATGCATATGAACCCTTGCATTAAGCCTTACCTCATTTAGCATACCAGTTTATTCCACGTACTGATCACATACTCTTTCTTTATGCTATAATGTCTGATATCATAGGTTTGGACTCTCAGGTTCCTGACCACGCTTAGACAGATCTAGTCAGCAGTTGAAGATTTAGTAATGAGTTCTCATCTATTAAGGGCATGCTTTTATTTCAGTAATCCAGTTTATCAGTAGATCAGTAGTCGGAGTTAGTTATGGGCTTGTCCCATCAACTTCACTTTTAGATAGTTCAGTTAGAGGCTTTTCAGACTAGACTAGTTCAGACAGTATTTAAGATTCAAATATTTGATCAGATGTTATTATTTATCAATATTTTAAATTTTGAACCTTATGGTATTTCATTTTACTTTTTGCATTTAGTACATTATATTATTCAGTGCTAATAGCAAATATCAGACATGAGTTAGCTTGTAGTCCTTCGTGGTTGTAAGCATCATGTAGGAACCGGGGTACAGACTCAGAGCGTTAGACACTTGATATCAGAGCCTAAGGTTCAACAAAGTCCTAGGGAGTCTGAAAGCCGCATCGTGTATAGTCTTGTACATGGGTGTTTGGCGCACCACACTGATGGACAGAAGGCAATGAGTTATTCTAGGGAAAGTTGTCCTTATTTAAGTATTCATGTTGTGCAAGTGAGCATAAACTTAAGTTAAAATCTCAGTCTAATTCATCTCTTCCTTATGACTCCAAAACTACCTCCCAGAGAAGCTAATGGAAGAAGTAATGAAAACCTACCAGCTCTTTCGCCCATTCAGGTAGATCCCCTTTATGAGAATGTCTCCCGCTTTAAACTTAGAGCTACTTTCACTACCTTAGCTTATTTAGTAGTTGCTAAAAACAATTTGTAGATTGTTGTCCTATCTAGGATTTTGACTTTCACTCAACATAGTGAGGGAGGGGAGCGTAATAAGAATAAGAGGGCTAAAATAAGTAATTCTAAACCAAGATCAGGGGGTAGTAACTGCTCCCAGTTCTATTAGTGATTATTAGCCCCAGTTTCTCTTTCAGTCAGGGTGCTAGTACTAAAATCAATAAATGACCATCTGGATAGGGTGCCAGGCTACAAAACCTAGGATAGTGTCAGCAGTGGTTGTACCCATCCGCTTTGAAAAGAATATGGTAATAACCATAAAGAAGTATGTAGAGCTTGCATTGATATATATCTTGGATGTTGTAAGCCAGGCCACAATATGAGGGAGTGTAGAGTATTGGCCCATAGGGGAAAGGATTTGCGCCAACAGTGTCAGTCCAACCATCCTTCAGCTCAGTCTAGTTGCCCCAATCATCAGGGTGCCTCTTACAGTGCCACCACTGGGCAACGCCCAAACAGGCTTTATGCACTTTAATCCACACAAGATCAGGAAAGTTCTTCTAATGTAGCCACTGGTACATTATAGATCTTTTCATTACATATTCATGCCTTGTTTGATCTAGTAACTTCTTTATCTTTTGTAACTCCTTTCATAGTAGTCAACTTTTAGTTAGACTAGAAATATTAACATACCCTTTCTTAGTGCCAACCCTAGTAGGTAGATCATCTATTCTATCATGATGAGTATACAGAAATTGCTTGGTTTTAGTGTTCCAGAAAATCACTTCAGTTGAGTTTAGTAATAAAGCCGTTTAGTTTTAGTTTCCTGATGGATCATTCATTTAACGAAGGGTGTAGTACCTCAGTTTTAGGTTATTTAAGTTTGAATCTCTAGATTGAATTACTAGAAAAAAAGTTAAGAATTCTAAGTTAGTCAGTGTTTAGGCTGCTATATGCAGATTGTTGGGACAAAAGAAAGGTAAGAATTGTGTGTCAAAAGGAAGTACTAGTAGTGGACCTTTCATTATCAGGTGTAGTCCTTCAAAAGGAGTTTTGTGTTTATGAGTATTGTTATATCTTAGGCTCTAGAGTAAAGTGATTTTAGTTTGACTTAGAGTTGATTAAGATATTCATAGACCTAAGATAACAACTTTAAGCTAAAGGGAAGATGGTAGGACAAGCAACCAAGTTAGACTTTCAGATTTCAATAGTAATATCAGTATGTGTAGAAAAGCAGTGAGAGAGGATGATGCCTAACCCATCTTTACCTTAGTGCAAAGTTTCACACTTAGTCTATCACGATATCTACTCATGCAGTATACGTCAGGTCTATGATTATAGCTCATTTTTGTGCACATTTTAATAAATAATGTATTCTTACAGTTCCTAGTATGAGAAGTTTCAATTCACTCAGTGTTATGAATCACGTTCCATAAACACAGAAACTCCAAACTCAAGTGATACAGCTCATGACTGATGTACCCATACATCACAGTATGATTAGTTCCTATAACTCATGCTATGCTACTAATAATAAGTTAAATTCAGACTATGTCGTGCTTATACTTAGAGTAGACCTCTTGGAAAATTCGTGATATAAATATTCGATCCCTCAGACCTTAGTAGGTAGGGTTATCAGTGCCCTTATTATAGAATTTTTAGCCATGTTGTGGTTTCTTATTCAGATTCCTTATTTATACCATGCTAAGATTCCTTACCCCTTAAAGTCATTAGAACCTTTTAGGAAGAGTTTCAAAGAAATGCTCTAGTTAAGTATAAGTTTTAAGTATGAGGTACTCCATAAATCCAGTAATCCAGTTTAGTAGTCGTTGGACAAATTCAAATGGTTTCCTATCTTTCCATCTAGTCGTCGTATCCCAAAATGGAACATCGTGGTAGTTGCAAATTTAGCTTAGTTAATGTATCATGCCTCAGTTTTAGATCTCAGATATACAATCATGATTTAGTCAGTAGGTGCCTCATGCATCATCCTATCTTTTTGTTAGTACCTCAGCCAAGTCAGCATTTTTTGAGGGACATAATGCCCTAAGAGGGAGATGCACTATAAGCCCCGAGCTTTCATGTCCTAAACCTCCCAGTTTCTCATCATGTAACAAGAACCAATTTGAACTAACGGGTACTCTCAAGTTGACTCTCTCATTCTAATCTCAGCCGTATGGCCATTCCATGCCATGACATGTCTTCAAGAGATTAGTTTAGTTTATGTTATTCAGTTCATATACCATGCATCAGAGTAAGTCATGTTCCCATGTTCCCATCCATACATGTTCAGTAAATGATCTCAGGTTCATTAGTATTCTTAGCCTAAGGTAACAACCTTCCTTATATTTACTCAGTTCCATGTTCAGTTATAGTTTTGACATTGGTATTCTTTACTGTTGCATATTCAGTCATGCATTTAAGAATCAGTTCAGTCATGTATTCCATGCATCGGATATGCATGGATAGTTTGTAAATTTAGCATATCAGTAGTGTCAGATATGCATGGTAAGTAAGTAAACTCAGTGTATTAGTAGTTTCAGTCATGTAGTCATGCTTTAGTTGTGCATTTTCAATGTGTAAACTCAGTCTATCATTATTTCTCACCCTATTCAGTCTCATTCAAGGACGAATGTTCCTAAGGGGGAGATATCAGTAATACCCCGTATTTCCCTAGCTTAAATTAACTCTTAGTGCATGAGTTATCCAACATAAAATTTTTGAAATACTTGGTATTTTCTAGTTTAGAGCTAAATAATGCATAGGAAATTCAATCAGATTTCCAACAATATAAAATTCTCCCAAATCTGACACCTAGGCAATGACTTAGAGCCATTTTTGTGAAATAGTGTACAACCTGGTACTTCAGTGCATCACGGAGGTAGTCAAAATGGAAATCATCATTTTTTAGAGAGCTAATGTGATACCACCGCGTCGTGCCACCAACCAATTTCCTAACTGTCTTTTTTCCAGTATTTCTCCGTGATAATGGTGCATCGCACCAAGGCCCACTTTCCCATCCAGGGAGGGACCACGATGGTTTCATATTGTGCTATTAGCCCAGTTCCCAGTTGTCCACTTTCCAGTGAGTCGGCATGATTGCATCGCATCGCGCCGGGGTGAAAATCGAGATTTCAAGTTTCTGTTATTTAATTTTAGGGGCTGTTTGGTCAATTTTCAAAACCACTAATCTGCTTAAACACGGGATTCATACCCTAAATGACCTAATATCTCATTATTTCCTCACTTTCTATAGAGAATAAAACATTCTCTATCAAGATGTAAAACCCTAATTCAAGAAATCAAGAACATACTCAAGAAATCCTCCAAGAACCTTTAATATTAAAACACCCAGGTATGTTAGGTGTTCATCTATGGGTTCCTTTCACCCATAGAGTCCACGAATCCATTTTTAAAACTACAAAATTGTTGAATTATGAACTTCCATGTTTGAATTAGATTGAATTCATGTTCATGATATTAGTTGGGTTTCGATCCATGATTTAAGTGCAAGTTCGTGAAATTGAATAGCATGTGTGATGAATATGTGAGTATCTTTATAAACCCTTGAATTTACAAAGTGATTAATGTATCTATGATATTAATTTAGTTTTCAATCCATGATTATAATAAGATTTATGAAAATAGAATAGTATATAAGGGGAATTATATAAATATCATATTAAACCTATTAAATTGCTAGTTGGGATGTTTATATATTATCTATGAATATGTGCATTAGGTCTTGCTCCCCAAGTGATTGATAGAATGGTCATGTAAATTAAATGATGAAATCATGACATGCTAGTATATGTACAAGCTTATGCATTATAAGTGTTTGATGAAATGTCTCTATGAATGAATTATTAACAAGTGAACATTGTTATGTTATTCAAGATTTTGCTAATCTTTACTTTTCATGCTATCGAGTCCTGGGGTTATTTAATACCCAAAAAATTTACTAGTTACCTAGAGCTAGTATCAGTCATGTCACGGCCAGTAGTCCTCTCTTTCTTTTACAGAACTCAAGAGAACTCAGTAAAGTTAGTATCAGTCCAGTCCAGTTCATTATAATCAGTTTAGTGTATTTCAGTTGGGAGTAAGATTCAACACGGAGTGAACCCTAGGATGGGGGCATTCCTATTATTATAAGGTTTGACCCTTACTAGCAAAACCTCAGTTATAGAACTACGTAGCAAGCGTAGGTTGAGATGACTTCCAGCTAGCTAAGGGTTGATATTTCTCTAGTGAATTTTCTTGTTAGTGAGGGTTGAAAAAATATCTTCCTGTTATTTAGGGTTAACCCAAATCCACTATTAATACCCGTGTCATGGTATTAGCACCCTTTTAAATAGGGTTACAGGTTGGACCCCAATCAATTCAGAGAGGGGCATATCAGTTTGATAATTACCTCCCACAATTTTAGTTTCAGTCTCAGTTTAGAATTCTGTTTTTAGTAACTTTAAATATTAGTTACTAAGTTATCATTACTCAGTACTCAACTTCATAAAAGCTCAAATACAGTATATATCTATGTATGTCCACAATATTGAATCCTCAATGTTTTCAATAGTATCAGTTATCCACGTACTTTTATATTCAGTTACTCTATATCATTCGGTCAGTTAATGTTCATGCATATGAACCCTTGCATTCAGTCTTACATTATCTATCATATCATTATATTCCATGTACTGCCCACATACTCTTTCTTTACGCTATAATGTCTCATATCATAGGTTTGGATGCTCAAGTTCCTGACTATGCTTAGAAAGATCTAGTCGACAGTTGCGGATTTAGTAGTGAGTTCTCATCTATCGAGGGCCTACTTTTATTTTAATACTCCAATTTATCAGTAGATTAGTAGTCGGAGTTAGTTGAGGGCTTGTCCCATTAACTTTACTTTCAGATAGTTTAGTTAGAGGCTTTTAAGACTAGACTAGTTTAGATAGTATTTCAGATTCATATGTTTTATCAGATGTTGTTATTTATCCGTATTTTAGATTTTGAACCTTATGGCATTTTATCCTATTTTCTACATTTAGTACAGTATATTATTCAGTGCTCACAGTAAATATCAGACATGGGTTAGCTAGTGGTCCTTTAGGGTCATAAGCATCATGTAGTATCTGGGGTACGAACTCAGGGCATTACAAACTTGGTGTCTAAACCTAAGGTTCAACATAGTCCTAGGGAGTCTTAAAGCCACATTGTGTAGAGTCTTGTGCATGGGTGTGTAGCGCGCCACACTTATGGACATGAGGCTATGAGATGTTGTATGAAAAGTTTACCTTCTTTCAATATTCATGTCCAGTGAGTGAGCGTGATCTCAAGTTAATCTCTCACCCTAATTCATATCTTCCTTATAATTCCATAACATGCCTCCCAGAGAAGCTAATGGAAGAATTATTGAAAACCATCTGGCTCCTTCGCCCGTTCAGAAAGATCCCCGGCATGAGCATGTCTCTCACACTGAATTTAGAGATACTTTCACTATCTTAGCTTATTCAGTAGTTGATTAGAAAAATTTGCAAACTATTATCCTATCTAGTCTTTTGACTTGCACTAAACACAGTGAGAGAAGGGAGCACAGGAATAATAAGAGGGCTAGAATAAATAATTCTAAGCCAAGATCTGTGGGTAGTAATAACTCCTAGTTCCATTAGAGAATCTTAGCCCCGATTCCGCTTTTAGTTAGGGCGCTAGTACCAAAGTCCAAAAATATTCATCGGGATGGGTCTCCATGCTTTAAAACCCAGGATAGTGTCAGCAGTAGTCGTACCCATCCACTTTACGAAGAATGTGGTCAGAACCATACTGGAGGATGTAGAGTTAGTAGTGATGTATGTTTTGGTTATTGTAAGCCAGGCAATAGGATATGGGAGTGTAGAGTATTGGCTCATAGGGAAAGGGATTTGTGCCAATAGGGTTAGTCCAACCATCTTTATTCAGACTAGTGACACCAGTGGGAAACACCCAATTAGGCTTTATGTACTTCAGTCCAGACAAGATCAGGAAAGTTCTCCTGATATAGCCACTAGTATGTTACAGATCTTCAATTTTCATATTCATGCCTTATTAGATCCAAGAGCTTTTCTGTCTTTTATAACTCCTTACATAGCAGTCAATGTTAAGTCAGACTAGAAATTATAACAGACCCTTTCTTATTGCCTACCCAGTAGGTAGATCTTCTATTCTAGCCACATGAGTATGCATATATTGCTCAGTTTTAGTATTCCAAAAAATCCCTTTAGTCGAGTTCAGTAATAGTCTTTTAGTTTCTGTTTCTTGATAGACCAGTCATTTAATGAAGGAGGTAGTAACTTAATTTTAGTTGATTTAAGTTTGAATCTGTAAATTGAATTAGTAGAAAGGGAAGTTGAGAATTCTATGTTAGTCAGTATTGAGGTTGCGATATGATGATTGTTGGTGTAATAGATAGCTAAGAATTGTGTATCAAAAGAAAGAACTAGTAGTAGACCGTCTATTATCAGGTGTAGTCCTTAAGAATGAGTTTAGTGTTGATGAGTATTGATATATCTAAGGTTCTAGAGTAAAGTGATTTTAGTTAGACTTAGAGTTTATTAACTTATTCACAGACCTAGGTTAACGACTTAAAGGTAAGGGGAAGACGGTAGGACAAGTAATACGTCAGACTTTCAAATTTTAGTAGTAATGTCAGTATGTGTAGAAAAGCAGTGGGAGAGGATGATGCCGGACCCATTTTTACCTCAGTGCAAAGTTTTGTACTTTTGCTATCACGATATCTACTCATGTGGTACATGCCAGCTCTATGATCACAGCTCCTTTTAGTGTACATTGTTGAAAATTATGTACGCTTATAGTTCCAAATATAAGTAGTTTCAGTTCACTCAGTTTTATGAATCACGTTCTATAAACACAGAAACTCCAAACTCAAGTCATTCAGCTTATGACTCATGTACTTATACCTCACAGAATGCTCAGTTCCCATGACTCATGCTATGATCCTAATGATCAGTTAAATTTAGACTATGTCATGTGTATATTCTGTATAGACCTCTTGGTAAATCCATGCTGTAAATATTGTATCCTTTAAACCTTAGTAGGTAGGGTTATTAGTGCTTATATTACAGAATTTTTGGCCATGTTATGGTTTCTTATTCAGATGTCTTATTCAGACTATACCAAGATTCCTTACCCATTAAAGTCATTAGAACCCTATAGGCAGAGTGTCAAAGAAATTATCCAGTCAAGTATAAGTTTTCAGTATGAGTAGTTCGTAAAGTGAGCAATCCAACTTAGTAGTCAGGCAGACAAATTTAGATGGTTTCCCATCATTCCATCTAATCATCCTATTCGAAAATGGAACATCTTGGTATTTGCAAATTCAGCTGAGTTTATATATCATGCCTCAGTTTTATATCTCAGATATTCAGTCACGATTCAATTTGTAGGTGCCTCGTGCATCATCCCATCTTTTCCTTAGTGTCTAAGCCAAGTTAGCATTCTTCGAGGGACATAATGCCCCAAGAGGGAGATGCACTATAACCCCCAGGCTTTTATGTCCTAAACCTTCTAATTTTTTTTAAATCACAAGATCCAGTTTGAAGTAACGGGTACTCATACGTTGACTCTCTCACTCCAATCTCAGCCATATGGCCATTCTATGGCATGACATGTATTCAAGATATTAGTTTACTTCATGGTATTCAGTTTTTTTATTATGCTTCAGATTCAGTCATGTCCTTATGTTACCGTCCATACATGTTCAGTAAATGATCTCACATTATTTAGTATTCTCAGCTTAAGATAACATACTTCCTTAGATTTACTCAGTTCCATATTCAGTTATAGTTATGAATTTTGTATTCTTTACTATTGTATATTCAATCATGCATTCATGAATCAATTTATTCATGTATTCCATCCATCAGATATGCATGATCACTATGTAAAATCAGCCTATCAGTAATTTCAGTCATGTATTCATGCTTTAGTTGTGCATGTTCAATGTGAAAACTCAGTCTATCAGCATTTCTCAAACTAGTCAGTCTCATTCGAGGATAAAGGTTCCTAATGGAAAGATATTGTAATACCCTGTATTTCCTTAGATAAAATTAACTCTCAATCAATGAGTTATCCAATAAAACTTTTTTAAAATACTTAGTATTTTTTAGTTTACAGCTCATCAACGCGTAGCAAATTAAGTTAGCTTTTCAACGATAGAAAATTTACCCAAATTCGATACTCCGACGAAGAGTTAGAGCCATTTTTGTGAAATAGTTTACCCCCTGGTACTTTAGCGCGTCGCGGAGGCATTCCATATGACAATTGTAATTGTTCAGTGAGCCACGTGATACCACCGCATCGTACCACCAGCCAATTTTGAAATTTTCATTTTTCCAGTGTTTCTCCAAGATAATGGCGCATCGCACCAAGGCCTAATCCCCATCCAGTGAGGCAACACGATGGCACCGCGTCATGCCATCAACCCAGTTTCCAGTTGTCCACTTTTCGGTGAGCCCTTACGACTGTACCACATCGCGCTGAGGTAAAAAATTGTGATTTCCAGTTTTCTTTAGTTAATTTCAGGGGTTGTTTGGTCCATTCTCAAAACCCATATCAGCCTAAACACGGGATTCATACCCTAAATACCAAAATATCTCATTATTTCCTCACTTTCTCTCAAGAATAAAACATTATCTCCCCAGAGGCAAAAACCCTAGTTCAAGAAATCAAGAACATACTTAAGAAATCCTCCAAGAACATTCAAGATTAAAATACCCAGGTATGTTAGCTGTTCATCTATAGGTTCCTTTCGCCCATAGAGTCCACAAATCTATTTTTAAAACTACAAGATTTTGAATTATGAACTTCCATATATGAATTAGATTGAATTCATGTTCATGATATTAGTTGTGTTTTAATCCATGACTTAAGTGCAAGTTCATGAAATTGAATAGCATGTGTGATAAATATGCGAATATCTTGATAAACCTTTGAATTTACAAAGTGATTGATGTATCTATGATGTTAATCTTGTTTTGAATCTACGATTATGATAAGATTTATGAAAATAGAATAGTATTTAGGGGGAATTATAAGAATAGCATGTGAAACCCATGAAATTGCATGTTGGGCTTTGTAGTTGCCATGTTTATATATTATCTATGAATATGTACATTAGGTTGTGCTCCCCAAGTGATTGATAGAATGTTCATGCCAATTAAATGATGAAATCATAACATGCTACTATATATATACGAACTTAAGTATTACAAGTGTTTGATGAAATGTCTCTAGGAATGAATTATGCACAAGTGAACATTGTTATGTTATTCAAGATTTTCCTCAGATTTAGTTTTCATGCTATCGATTCCAAGGGGTATTTAATACCCAAAAATTTAGTTATATACCTAGAGTCAGTGCCAGTAATAAAATAGTATCAGCCATGTCACGATCAGTAGTACTCTTAGTCTGTTACAGAACTTAGGAAAATTCAGTAAACTCGGTATCAGTCCAGTCCAGTTCAGTATAATCAGTTCGGTGTCTTTTAGGTGCGAGTAGGATTTAGCACCGAGCGAAACCAGGAATGGTGGTATTCTTGTTAGTGTAGTGTTTGACCCTTAGTAGCAATCCCTGAGTTACAAAACTACGTAGCTAGCATAGGTTGAGATGACTTCCTTCTAGATAAGGGTTGACACATCTCTCATGAGTTTTCCTGTTAGTGAGGGTTGACAAAATATCTTCTTATTAGTTAGGGTTAACTCATAGAAAGTGTTAGTACCCACGGTATAGTATTAGCACCCTTTCAACTGGGGTTATAGGTTGGACCCTAATCAATTCAGAGAGGGGCATGTCGGTTAGATGATTACCGCCTACAATTTTAGTTTTAGTCTCAGTTTAGAATTGAGTTATTAGTAACTTCATATATTAGTTACTCAGTTATTAGAACTCTTTGCTTAGCTTAAAAAAATCTCAAATACAGTATATATCAATATATGTCCACAATATTATATACTTAGTGTTTTCAGTAGTATCAATTATCCACATACTCTTACATTCAGAAACTCTATATCATTCAGTTAGTTACTGTTCATGCATACGAACCCTTGTATTCAGTCTTACCTCATCTAGCATACCAGTACACTCCATGTACTGACCGTATATTCTTTCTTTGCACTTGATGTCTCATATCAGAGGTTCGAACACTCAGGTTCCTGATAGCGCTTAGACAGATCGAGGCAGCAGTTGCTGATTTAGTAGTAAGTTCTCATCTATCGAGTGCATGCTTTTATTTCAGTGATCACGGTGATACGATTGCGGTACCTGTGACCAAATTTAACAAGTTATGCACATTGTTCGAATTTTAATTTTAACCCCAATACCTCATTCTAACTATGAATAGCAATATTTTAAACATTGAATTTAAGCCTAGAATGTATTATCATAGCCACAAATGCAAAAGAATTGATTAAGGAATTTGTAGGGGCATTTAATCGAACACATGGTATACGGAAATTTAAGCAGATCAAAGCACAATTTTGGGTACTTAAGACTTCCCCAATTTGTGTGTACACCAACTACAACAACCAACCACAGTATAATTTCAAACTAAATATGTATTTAGTAACTAAAGTACTATTGTAATCCGTATTCTATACTACAGGCTCTATGCATGCAATTATGTTCATATTAAGAAGGTAAGGACTACATAGCACATATAGAGATACAAGTGGATTGAAATGTTAATTGGATATACCATAAAAAGCCCAAAGTTATAGTGAATTTGAGAGAGAAATTATGAGGAAGCGGGAATCGGATGGTCATTTTAAGCTAATTAGACTGCAATCACAGTCTTAGCTTTGCGATTGAACTCATACGGCCCTTGCAATATTAGTGGCACGGGCCGCAGTCGTGGTAATTGAGACCACAAAACCAGCTTTCCTGTATTTCATGCTCAGTCCAAGTATTAAATTTCATAAGTTCCTTTCCTAAATTCAATGAAAATTCCTTTGGGCACCAAAATCGTATAGGTTATGCATGCACAAAAACAAATGTAAAAATTAATTTTATCAAACATGCATAAAAAAAAAGATTACATGCCACTGTGCATGGTATGATGGGTTGCCTCCCATCGAGCGCTTAGTTTACCTTCATAGCACGACGCCTTTTTTATCCTCATTTGTGCCTCCACTTAGAGGATTTAAATTTCTTTGCCAACTTTGGATCATTACATCTGCGAGGCACATTAGGTAAATGTAAGGGCATGATGATGAATGTTCTATCACACCACTTCAAATACCTGAACCTTTTACCCTACATTTCAACCATTTTGCAATTTTGTGCCTTAAGTAAAAAAGTGTACATCAATTAGCCATTCCTTGGACTTGGAGAGTTGAGTTACTTGGCCATTAATGTGTGGGGCTCCATCTTATTCATTGGAATGTCAAATTCCAAAACATAAGAATAGAGTTCCTGCTCTCCAACTTTCATCATTAACTTGGGTAGATAGACTTTCATCCAATCCAACAAGCATAATGTTGAAAAATGGTTAGAATGGTGTCCTTCCCGAAATTTAGGAATTGCATCCAACTTAACATCCTTACCCTAAAATGGAATAGAGTCTTTATAAGCGATATGCATTGTTTTGTCTTCTGACTCTATACTCATTTCCTTTATTTGGGTTTCTCCTCCCTCATATGAGCCGGGTTATTGGGATATCATTTAAGGGTATTTTCTACCAAGCTCATCATCTTAGCTTTGTTTATCTTCATTCTAAAACTCCTCTTGAGCAATGATAAAGGTAGTGATAGTTTCAAAATTTTCTTCTTTTCCCATTAGCTCTTCCATGACACTTGTCCATTCCTTATACATGTATTCGATATCCTTCCCCTTTGCAGCTTCATAATCCAAGATGGCTAGCAAATTTGGGTCACAACTATAGGATTTAGTACATTGCTCTTCTGTCTTCTCATTATATGACCTATTAAAATTGTAAGAAAAACTAGCAATTTGGTTAGTATAATAGGTAAGGGGATGTTTGTACTCTCATCCCTATATCCTTATTGACGTCCACACATGGAGCAACCATACCCCCAATCAAATTAAGATGGTGAAATTTATCCCTAGGGAGCATACTTATAATCTCTCCTGATGTGTGGTCCATAACAATATGAACATGGGAGGTCACGATATGACTTCCAATCATTCAACTCATATTTGTTAAAAGATGCCATCAAGAAAAGTAGAAATAAAACAAAATATACTCACAAAGAAAAATAAAAAACACCTATGTACAAGCTTGAATTCAAGCATGTAAGCTAAACTTCCAAACTAACTTAATACGACAAATTGTTCCCCGTAAACGACGCCATTCTTGATAATGCTTAACTTACACATCAATTTAAGTACTAGGAGATTGTCATCAATATATTTACTCAACTTTGGAGTTGGGGTTGAATCAACAAGGAACAATGTGAGTTACGATCAAATTAATTCAAAACGATATTTACAAGTTCAATTCAAACAAATGTTACAAGAATATAAAGTGGGGGAGGTGACTCTTACACTAATATTTCTTTATGGATTTTTCTAGAATAAATTTAGGGCTATGAATAATTATAGTTTTAACAATTATGCAAGGATCTTGAAATTATATTTTACTGAGGGAGTGACATGTGAGAGATAATAATCAATATCAATTTGGTAAATCAAATATGGGTAGGCCTGATTATAGATTTTGATGCTAGTCTTTCAACAAAACACCAAACTTTCACCCATTGATTCTTTCAATTACCTAATAGTTGTATTAAAACATTGACAAACATGATCTTAATCAAGGCATCCCTATGTTTAGGATGACACCTAAAGAATAGTCAACCTCACTTTCACCCTTATTTCTAAGATAGTAAGAACTTAGCAAACTTCACACATAATTGTCTATCTTTGCTTTGGTCCCTACATCCCCCTTTTGAGGATGATATGGATTCCTAAACATCACCCAAAACTCTTCTTTCGTATATAGACTTAGGTTTCCTAGAGCTTGGGGCTTTCACCCATCATGCCCATGAGGGAATTTGGAGCTTTCACCCATCAAATCAAAACCAAACTAGCGTAGAAATAATCGAACCCATAAATATGAACTACCAAATAGAATCTAACAATAGCAACCCACACAATTAAACCTCTATTCATACATAACCCTAAGAGGGAGATTTAGCTACATATAAGATAAATCAGCATAAATATACCCATAATCTTCATTGAAATGAATTATTGAAGATTTAAGTGAATGTTACTTCAAATTGTCTCTCCCACAATATCAACAATGAAAGTGAGCAAATCTTCCACTTAGAAAATCTCCAATGTATTCTTCACCCAAAATTTATATGATATTTTCTTTACCGAAAATGAAGGCTATAAAGTCTCAAGCTAAAACCTACAAAATTGAGGAAAAAAGAAATGTGATGGAATGAATGATACATGAAATTAGGATTTGAGTCTTTTTGTTCAAATTGGGATCGACACATACAATTACAGTTTTGTCCTTGGGCTTAACATTTCTTCCAAGCTACGATTGCACAAGTCTAGCTATGACTGTAGCTACACGATCACGATTGAATTCCACAGTCGTGGTTGATTGGACATCTTGACTAACCGCGACCATAGCCAATGGAATGCGACTGCAGTATTGAGGCTATTTCACTGCAGGTCTTCATCTATACTTTTCTTTCCCTTTTTATCATTTCAAGCTCCAATCCATATCTCTTTATCTTTTCAACTCCTATAACTGTAAAGAGTAGATATTGGTGCATTGAATAAAAATTATGTCTCATCTACTTATTTGAGGCAAGGTAATTTGCACTAAAACTTATTGCGAATAAGTGGTAAATTCACCACTCATCATAGGGTATGTGTTTCACATATTAATGCTTTGAAGCATTTAATTTTAGCAGAAGTACATGGTGCATAGTACTCTATTCATCCAGAAACCACTAAGATGTACCATGATTTATGGGAAATCTATTTATTGAATGGTATAATAAAGGATGTAGCAGAATCTGTGGCTAAGTGTTCAAATTGTCAGCAGGTCAAAGTTGAGCACCAAAGGCCTAGTGATACACTTCAGGAGTTCAACATCCCCACTTTGAAGTGGGAGGTGGTGAATAAGGATTTTTGATAGGATTTTCTTGTACATGTCATCAGAATGATTCAACCTAGGCCATTGTGGATAAAGTTACCAAATCAACTAATTTATTACTAGTTCATACTTTGTATTTAGCTGAGGATAATGCTAGCCTCTATCTCAGAGAGTTGGTTAACTTGCACGAGATTTTGTTGTCTATTATTTTAGATAAAGGTGCTAAGTTTACCTCTCACTTTTGAAAGGATTTTCAAAAGTCTTGGTACCCAAGTTTATCTCAGTACATCTTTTTATCCACAAACATATGATAAATCTATATGGACCATTTAAACTTTTTAGGATGTGTTGAAGGCCTATGTTATTAACTTTAAAGGTAGCTGGGATTACCACTTACATTTAATTAAGTTTTCTTACAATAATAGTTATTACTCTAATATTCATATGGCTCCATTTGAGGAACTTAATGAAAGAAGATGTAGATCTCCTATTGGTTGGTTTGAAATAAGTTAGGCTTATATGATAAGGCTAGATTCATTATTTGAGGTGACAGAGAAAGTTCAGTTAATTTGAGAGAGGCTGGAGATAGCCCAAAGCTGTCAAAAATCATATACAAATATTAGGAGAAGGGATCTTGAATTGAAGTTGTTGATTTGTTCTATTTGAAGATTTCTCCTATAAAGGGAATGGAGAGATTAGGCAAGAAGGGAAAGCTTAGTCTTTGCTATATTGGCCCATATAGAATCTTAAGCCATATTAGGAATTGGCTTTAGAGATTGAGTTGCCTACAAATTTGACATCAGTACATCTGGTGTTCCATGTTTATTTGTTAAAGAAATGCTCTAGTGATTCAATTTCTGTTGTTCCATTAGAAAGTGTTGAAGTTAAGAATAGCCTTTCCTTCGAAGAAGTACCAATTGAGATCTTTGATCGGCAGATTTATAGGCTAAGGAATAAAGAAGTTTCCTTTGTTAAAGTTCTATGGAGTAATCAGTCTGTTGATGAAGCTACTTGGGAAGCATAAGTAGATATGCGAGCCAATTACCCTTATCTTTTCTCTGCAAACATAGATTCAGCTTGAGGTAAGAATTTTCCTAAAATTGACTCTTTATTGTTCCCTATTTCAGCTATGTAACAATTCTCATGTCTTTGCATGCATTTACGAAATCAGTTCAATTCATGTATCATGCATCATACTCAGTTATGTAACTATGTTCAAACTCATCTATGTTAAGTATATGATCCCTGTTGACTTAGTACTCTTAGTCTAAACAATCTCATTCAAGAAAAAATGTTTCAAAGGGGGATATTGTAATATCCCATAAGATTCTAATGGGTTCAGTTGTAGTTGCATGTTAAAGGGGTCCAAGACTTGAAAAATTTCCCTAAGCCATGAGGACTTAGTCAATCTCAACACTAGACCCTAAAAATGTACAAATTTTTTATTTTTTCCTTCCCGACCCCGAGATGTTGGTTTTTAAGTTAATTAATATTTAGCGAAGTTAACAGAATGTCTGAAAAGAGTTTCAGGATTTTTGGACGATTTTCGGGATGTGTTTGGATAGTAGAGATAGAGAGCCTCCGCGATAAGCCCACGGTGCATTGGTATCTCCCATGCTGATAGAGTCCGCAGTGTATTGGTTTCTCCCTATGAGAGAGTGGTGTGGTGAATTGGTTACTCCCTTAGAGTAAGAGATGTGGCACATTTGTGCTAGCCACTCATCTTCTTTTTATAAAATTTCAAGGGGAAATTTAGTCTTTTTCCTCAACCCAATTCTTCCATAATAAGATTTGGGACATCCTTAGGGGCATTATTTGCCTCTTTCTCTCAAAATTACTCATTAGAAACCATCCTACTTCCCAAGAAAAAAATCCAAGCTCCTTTGCTCAAGAATCCAAGAGTTCAAGCTTTCAAGTTCAAGCATTCTTAAAGAATCTAGCTATTGTGGTATGTGGGGTATTCATCAATGGGTCCCTTTCACTCATGGAGCCCCAAAAACCCTATTTTAAATTTTAAAAGTATAAATGTTATCCTACTTTATGAAATCATTCATGAACCTCATGAAGTTAATCCATGAATTGCTTACCAAATCACTTACAAGCTATATATACAAGTGTTTCAAAGTGAATTAATATACTTCATGTTTTGAGTTGCAAATTTCCATGTCATATTCCAATGACTTCATGTTAAATCCCCAAATAATGAATTTATCCATGTAATCATGTTGTTTCTTCATGTTTAATATATTCACATGCTCAGGCTCATTCTTCTATCTTATTTGGTGAAATGTTTATATTTTAGGTCTTTGAACCATGATTCCATACTATAGTTTTAAAATTTGATATTGTATTTTATGATCATTCAATACTGGCGGGTTATGAACACCCGATACGTATGTGTTCTACATAATTTTAGATGTTCAAGTAATAAGTTAGTTAAGTCATGAATCTTATCATTGTACTTAGATGTTTGTGATCATGATGAGAACTATTTGAAAAATGTTCAGTTGAATTTAGTCTAGTTTTGTATGAGTGTCAGTTCAGTTGGGAATAGGATTTAGCACCGAGCGAACCAAGGGATGGGTGCTCACCTGCCAGTAGAGGGTGTGACCTTTAGTAGCAGTCCCTGAGTTCTAAAACTACATAGCCAACATAGGTTTGAGATGTCTTCATACCAGTTGAGCATTGACACATATATTATGAGAGCACCTGCCAGTACAAGGTGACTCCTTAGTCCTTCGGGATGATAGTTTAGTAGATCCATAAAGCCAGTATTAGTACCCATGGTATGGTACTGACACCCTTTTAACTGTGGTTACAGGTTGGACACTAATTAGCACAGATTGAGGCATATTGATTAGATGATACCTCTCACAGTTTCAGTACAATATTCAGTGTATTTCAGTTAATATTTTCTTGACCAAATGTATAGATTTTCAGTCATTTAGAATTTAGTCTTTAAGATTTCAAATTATCTTATAAACATGTTTATGCTTGGTCTTGCATTCTCAGATATTACATGTTCATGAATTAATGCTCAGTTATCTCATGTATTTAAGCTAGTTATTACCTCACGTACTAGTACACTCAAAGTACAAACCGTATATTTTTCATTTGTGCTATGTTGTCTTATAACATAGGTTCAGATGCTCAGTTTCCCGACCGTTGTTATACAGCTCAACATTACTCATATGCAGTGGTGGTGAGTCTTTTTCCATCGAGTACATAATGTGCTCATACAGTTATTTCAGTATTCCTTTATGATTTGTCAGTCGAAGTTAGTTGGTGGGTTTTTCCCACCAACTTATGATGTTTGGAGGCTTTCAGAAAGATAGTCAGTCAGACAATTAGACAGTAATTAAGTTTTTAGTATTATCAGTTGTTTTAGACAAACACTTTAGTTTCCAATACTTACCCGATATTTCAAATAAGCCATTTGTATAAGAACTTCTGTATTTCATTTGACAGTATCTTATTAGATTATATCTCGCGTATGTTGTGTTATTATCATATTACTTAGTTCTACAGCAGTTACCGGCTTATGGGTCAAAATATGGTCACTTGTGTGCATAAACACCATTGTCGCGACTAGGGGGTGGCCTCAGTTCCTGACAGAAGAAGGAAGCCTTAAGGATTCATATTGATCTTGAGGAGAAAATTAAAGCTTCACAAAAATACCTTATTTTAGCACTTCATAGGAATGAAGTATTGGATAGGGACCAAATTAGTTTAAGAGAATTCTAGCCTAATATGTCTTAAAGAAAGACATTCAAGAATGTTAGAAACAAAGAAACCAAACTCCTATGAATTATCTATAGATCAGACGAGCATACTAAGGAATCTGGTTAAAATTGGATTAGAGTTAATATAAACTTATTAGGACATGTTCAACAACAAAAATCACTTTCTAAGTGTTTCAAGCATCCAAATATTGTAAGGAGGAAGATATCTCTACAAAAATGGGCTAAAAATAACGTGGTCACACCATTATCCTCCTACTGGTAACTCAAACTAAAGTGGGTTCCCAAATATAAATTGCAATCATGATTTCAGGTATGAGAAAATGGATTGCAGTTGGAAATAGTTTGCTAATAGTATGTGCTCTAGGCTTAATATTGGAAGTTCTGTTGTGTTCTCTCTTACTTAAAAAACTTTAAGATAAGAGGCATATATATATAAAATAGATGATTTCAAGGAACCTGGTCCCTAGGAAATTCATCTCTGAAGAGGCTTCACCAAAATGAGTAATATGTGAATTAGGGCCACTTAAAAAATTTGGCTATGTAAAGGAGATAGGTATCCATGATAAAGTTGGTGTATGCTAATCTAACTCAGTATCATATGTTTGTAGGTATGCACCCAAGGGAACAACTTTGGAAGGAAACAATTAAAGTAAACACAGGTAGAAACTTCACTCAAAAATAAAGAGGGACCTGGTCCCATCTCTCAGGTGAGTACCACAATAATCTGCCATGAATTTTTATAAATTTCAGTTTTAAAGGGCCATTTGTCTAATCCTATATGAACAAAAGCTGTCAATTTAATTCAAAAGTAAAGAGTCACAATTATTGCCATTAGATGCATCTATTCAAAAAGGCAACTCTTAAATGTAAAATATTCATCTTTTTACATATAAATTCAAATTTTCATAATTTATTCTATTCCTAGTTAACTCAGAACTTTATAAAAACTAGTCCTTCTTGGTTCTTTCTCAAAATACCTCGAGATGCCTGAAATTACCTCTTCTTCAAACCCCATGAAGGACTTGTCTTCTAATCATTCTGAAGAGCCATAAAGTACATTACCTGTCAGTCCTTCCTATGAGATTCCTTAGACACTAAGTAAAACTACTCAAGTTGAACACTAGATCTAGTGAATTTCCTACCTAATAGAAAATATAATGGTTTTGGGTCTCCAATTGAACAAGAGATTCACCAAACTGAAGGACCTCTTTACATAGAAAAACTAGTGTCTTCAAATGCCTCTCAAATCTAGGTTCACTCTGAGGATTTAAAAGATATTAAGATTTTAAATAATTAACAAGAACCTTATTCTTCTACCTTTCTGAGACAAATTCTGTATTAGCTAATTTGGTTGATGAAGAAATTCCTGTTAAGAAGTCTGATTCATTTAGTTTTATAGATTTGATGGATGAAAATTTACTCTTACTTGCTCACCATCCCATAGAAAGTTTAGCTAATGTAGAATATCAAATAACAAAGGAAGAGGATAACTTGAAAAGGATGGGATATTAATATTACCTACAAATGAAGAAAATGAAGAGGATGTGAATGCAAAACCTCTAATTTAGAAAGTGAAGAAACTGAATGATAGTAAACTAAAGGAGAAATTAATTGGCTCTGATATGGAAGTTACAAGATCTTACTCCACTAGAGGGTCTAAGATGAAATTGCTAGTAGATGCAATAAAGAAGAGTAATGTCTCTACCACTAAAAGAAGAAGATTCAAGAAATCTACTATATAGGAAGAAGAAAAACTTGAAATTGTGGAGGTTGGAGAAGATGAGGACCAAGATTCCCATATTGTCATTGCATCCAAAAGGAAAATAAAAGAAGATAAAAGGACCAAGTCTTCCGATCTAAATTCTGACAGCCCTGCTATAACTATGAAGAAACACATAGCTATAAAAAGGAAGAAAGTTTCCAAGGGACTAGGTCTCAAAAAAAGAAAAACTGATGAAAATAAAGATCCCAGTAGTGAGCCCAATAGAATAAAAAAGAGGAAAAAAAGAATGATATGTCAAGAGAAAGAAGGATTTAAAGCCTAAAGACATAAAAGGTCTTCCAGGAAAAATATTTGATCCCAAAATCTATAAGAAACTTTTGATTGTGGAACTAGTAGGGTATGCCAGGAACTAAGTATGGTTGCATTTATTTGTGGAAGCAGCACCAATTGTTTTTGAAAATGAAGTAACATAATTCTAGTATTGAATAGATTTCTCAGAACATGATTGAGTCTATCTACACAAGTGCAAGGAAAGAAAATAAAACTAGATGAAGAAACCTTGGGAAGAATTCTTGATAGACCTATTATAGGTGTAAAGATAGTTGTTATGAAACAACCCATAACAGAATTTATGATTGAAGCTTCAAGAGTAGGTGGGATCTCACCAGCCGTAGTAAAGAATAAATTTCTAAAGAGTGAGTTTTATTTACTTTTTGAATTTATTAAAAAGGTCCGGCTACCAAGATGAAAGAAAACAACAATTTCCTCTAGAATTGATCTAGTTCTAATTGAATATGTGAGTAAGTTTGAGTTAATAGGTCTGCCTACTCTAATGATTGAGCATATACATAATGTGGTATATGAAAATAAAGGAAGGCATGGGATTCCATATGGTTACTTGTTAAACAAAGTCTTCAATAATATTGGAGTGATTGGGTGTAAGGGAAAACAAGGAATAATCAAACAAAAGTTTAGTATCAAATAAAAGTTTAGTATAACTGCACTAGTGGAAAGTGGATGTATTAATGGGAAAGTAGGGACTCTATCCCAAGTGTCTAAGCTACTAGATACTCAAGAAATCTTAAACAAAAAAATGGAGGAGTTTAGGATTGTGCTAGCAGCAAAAGACATACAAATAGTGTATCTGAAGCTACAAAATCAAAAGTTGTCCTCAGAAGGACCTGGTGCCACTAAAGAACTAATAGCAGAAAATGCAAAGATCAAAGGAAAAATTGCAGAGTTAACTGGTGAGGTTCAAAGACTCAATGTTCAAGTAAAGGCTCTCATAAAATAATTGTTGGATAATCATGTTACTGTAATTGAAAGAATGGGCGTGTTTCTAAAGTCATTCTCTACTACACCTCATTCAACCAAAGTCCTAGTGTGTCAGTTTATGTGTTAACTTTTGGTCTGTTGTTCTACTGTGGCCTTTGCAAATAGTAGTTTTATAATTTCTTTATAGTATATTGTATTGGTACTTATCCTTATTAATTATGAATGAATATTTATTTGTGATCCTCATTTGTTACCCTCACATTAAAGTTGTTCTACATATTAGTGTTTGTAATACTCGTGCTTTTTCGTAGCTTGAAAATCATCTGAAGGATGTTAGAACTTTCTTTGAAATAATAATTCATTCTTATACATGTGGTATAATTCGCCCAAATCCGACACCTGGGAGAAGAGTTAGAGCCTTTTTAGTGAGACAGTGTTTGACATATGCCTTTAGCGCATCGTGGAGATAGCTCAAATGAAATTTTAAATTTCCAATGTTGCTCCATGATATTGGCACATCGCGCCAAACTTTCAGGTCGTAGACAAGGTGGCAACGCGATAGCTCCGCATTGCTTCACCGTGCATGTAATACCCCGATCATTGCTTAAGACTAAACCTGTCTTTTGAGTGGTAGGGGTAGATTCCAAAATTATTTAATAATATTTCCATCGAGACTAATTTCATCGAAATCCGACATCAGATTAAGAAGTTATGGCCATTTTACTAAGAAATGTCGGAATCGTCCCGGCCTGACGGTAAATCTGAAGGACTGCCAAGTCCTTGGTGGACCATCAATTTTCCCGTCAAGCCAAGGAAGTAACCCCTTTTCTGGCCATTGTGCGATGGCCAAAATGGTGGGACGCCAAAAATTTGACGGACCGTCAAGAGGACCATCAAGTCGAGGCAGAATGTCCTATTTTTGGCCCCGAGTAACGGACGATCGGGTGGACCGTTAGTTTCCTGATGGATCATCACTTTGACCATCACGTTAAGGCAGAATGTCCCAGTTTTGTCACTAGAGTGATGGACAATCTGGTGGACCGCCAGTTCCTCTGACGGACCATCAGTTGGACCGTCACAGACCCCGATTAGCAATTTTCAACTTTTTTTTAAAAAGGGCATTTTAATCTTTTCTACCCATTTTGGAGGAGATAATGTTATTTTCTCTCATTTCTCCTCCAAAATTATCTAGAAACTAGGGTTTCTTCCAAATCCTAAATCAAATCATCTCCATGAAATTCAAGAATCTTCCAAAGATTTAACAAGTTGTTCAAGAATTAAGTTCTCCAAGCCAAAGGCATCAAGAAACTTAGCACAAAAGTGTAAAGAAGAGTTTCCAATCAAGCTTGTTCATCTTAAAAATCATAATCCAAGGTATGTGGGGTTTTGAATAAGAGCAATTCTTTGGCTCTTGTGATCAAAGCCATGATTTTTATTATGGATTTATGTGATTTTGCAAGTGGGTTTATACCCAAATTACTTCATCATGAGATTATGAAAATATAAATCGTTCAAGTTTGTTATACATGATTATTTTACAATTTTCAAGTTATGACTTGATATTTAATATTGTGAATTTTATGTTTGTACCATGAGTTGGTATTTCAAGTGCTTTGAAGATATGTGTCAAGCTTTAATCTTATTTATGACAAATTAGATTATTAAACATGTTGATTCATGAGAATTGAGTTGTTACAATGAGTCTTGATATTTTTTGAAAGTTATTGATGTTGCCATGACTTAATGAATTGATGCATTCTGATATTGAGAAAGATTTATTTGATTTGAGTGGAGTTAGGAATCCACAAATTGATTATGAGTTACTAAATGAGAAAGAGATTTTATTTGGTCTTCATCATAGACCCTTGCGATGTTTGTGGTGGATTTCCTAATGCGTTTTGAGATTGTGTCTGGGAGTAGTATTTAGCACTGAGCGAGAAATGTGGTATTTCCCCCGAAACTACGTGCCATCGTAGGATTGATATTGATAATTGTGGGCCAAAGGCCAAGTATGAGATAGTAATCACTATGGGGTTGCGCTCCATGGAATGATTAGGACGCTCTTGTCAATGTGGGGTTCTCTCCTTAAGATGGAAAAATGTTGAACTCCATGTAGCTCAAATGGTTTATGTCGGTTATAAGAACCTCCCATGTCTATATGAGTCAAGTTTCTTGAATTACATAGTCACTCCGAGTCTTGAGTTGAGGAGTTGAGTTGTTCATGATGATTTATGAGGTTTTTATCATATGTTTTATTTACGAGGAGATCATGAAAAGTATGTTTCAATCTAACTCAAGCCAAGTGAGACATCATTGTACATATGCATATTTTCATGAAATTGATGATGATATTTACATTATTACATGCACCCCCACATACTCAGTACCTTCCAAATTGCAAACCCACCTACATTTTCTCATAATATAGGTTCAGTTACTCAGCCACGTTAGTGATATTGGGGTGCCTATTTTCTTCTCCTAAGTGGTGAGTCCTCATGTTTTGAGGATCGTGTTTATATTTTGTGATAGCATTTTGTTGTTATGGATTTCAGTATTGTTTGATTCAATTGGGGGTTTGTCCCAATGTCTTCTTGATTTTGATGTATAGAGGCTTTGTTAGACTAAAGGGTTGATATGTACAAATTTTCAGTATTTTGGATTATACAGGCTAATTTCTTATCTTATTCCAGTACATTTATGATATGTCATTCTCTCTTATATTAGGAAAACAATTGTCAAAGTGAGTTCTAGAAGTGACGGAAGGTTTGGCCTTAAGAACCGTATAACATCTCGTGATGGGATCTTGGGGCATTACAAGATTGGTATTAGAGAGCCTAAGGTTTTGAAGAGTCCTAGGTAGTCTGACAAGACGCATTAGAGTCTTGATCATCGGTTTGTAGCACGCCACATCTATGAGCAAGAGGCTATGGGACGTTTTAGGAAAAGTCATCTCTTTCTTTGAAAAGTCTATCGCGACTATGACTATTTCTATCTGCTATTAATTTGTGCTCTCTTATGACAGAAAATGCCTCCTTGTCGAGCTCGTAGAAATAATGAGCAACCTTAAATCTTTGATCCCCTGAACAAGCATGTGTCACATGCAGAGTTTCGGGCAGCTTTTTTGGCGCTAGCCCAGGCAGTTACCGCCAATACTCAAGCTAACACCCAGACTATTGTTCCGCCCTTACAAGAGAATAATTCTACTGCAGCTCAGGTTCGTGACTTTATGCGGATGAATCCGCCTGAATTTTATAGGTCGAAGGTAGGTGAAGACCCATAGATGTGCTTGGATGAAGTGAGAAAGATCA
Source organism: Capsicum annuum (assembly GCF_002878395.1). Classification (NCBI taxonomy): domain Eukaryota; kingdom Viridiplantae; phylum Streptophyta; class Magnoliopsida; order Solanales; family Solanaceae; genus Capsicum; species Capsicum annuum. The sequence continues at coordinate 2,721,721 of NW_025858245.1, forward strand.
CCCCAATTATGGACGTGACTGAGAAGAAGAGTGTTGAATTAGCTGCCTATCGAATGAAAGATGTTGCATATGATTGGGTGGAAATATGAAGGGAAAGTAGAGGGGAGAATGCCACTCCCATAACTTGGCAGTTATTCCAAGAGACGTTCTTGGATAGATTCTTTCCTCCTAAGATGAGGGAAGTAAAGATAGAGGAATTCATGAATTTAAGACAAGGCTCTATGACTGTTAAGGAGTATTGCGTTAGATTCAATCAGTTGTCCAAATATTCACCTAGTATGATGGCTGACTCCAGGACCATCATGAGTAAGTTCGTGACCAGTGTGTCAAGTTACATTATGAAAGAGTGTAGATATGCTATTCTTAATAGGGAGATAGACCTTTCTCGATTGATGATACATACTCAACAGATTGAAGCTGATATGGTGAAAGAGAGAGAGAGAGTAAGAGGGAATAAAAGAGCTAGATTAGAGCAGCAGGGATTCGGTCAATCTAGATTCTTTAGAACGGACCGCCCTTAATTCCATAAACATCGATTTATGCTCGTTCCTTCGTCAGTTAGTACTTCCACACCTAGAAGCAGGCAAGAGTAGGGGTACAGTCCTATCCCATCCAGGTCTCAGGAAAGTGTAAGTTACAAACCTCATGCTCCTTCATATACCAAGTATGGTAGAGAATATTTTTGCGAGTGTTTTGTTGATCATAGAGGTTGCCTTAGTTGTGGAAAGTTGGGCCACCGATTTAGATATTGTTCGTATGATAGATAAGGGATTCAAGATACTCGTCCCCAGAGTCAGGCTACCAGTTCCCCCACTGCTGTAGTCCGCCTAGTTTCTCCTCAGGGAACCACTTCTAGTACTGTTCGCGGTTAACACCAGAATCGCTTCTATGCTATACCACCATGCCAGGAGCAGGAGGATTCTCCAAATGTTGTCACTGGTATGCTCCGTGTCTTTTATTTTTATGCACATGTATTGATGGACCCCGGTTCGAGTTTCTCTTATGTGACACCTCTAGTTGCTATAAATTTTGAGATGGACCTTGAACGGATTCCAGAGCCTATCCTAGTTTCTACCCCAGTAGAAGAGTCTATTATTGCTAAGCGAGTGTATAAAAAGTGTTATGTTACTGTTCTTTATCGGGTCATATGTGATGATTTAATTGAGCTAGATATAGTTGATTTTGACGTCATTCGGGTATAGATTGGCTTTACTCATGCTATGCGCTATCGATTGTAACACCTAATTGGTCAAGTTTTAGTTTCCTAATGAGCCCGTGTTTGAGTGGTCCGAGATTTCTATATGAAGAGCCATTTCTTATCCTACCTTAAAGCTAGGAAGTTGAATTCAAAGGGTTGTATCTACCATTTGGTTTGAGTTAAAGACACCAAGTTTGAGACTCCGACTATTCTATCTATTAGTGTTATCAATGAGTTTCTTGATTTTTTCCCAGAAGATCTCCTAGGGGTACCTCCCTATAGAGAGATAGAATTCAGAATTGATCTTCTCCCTGACACACAGCCTATTTCTATTCCTCTGTACATTACGATTCCCGCAGAACTTAAAGATTTGAAGGAGCAACTCAAAGATCTCTTAGAAAAAGGCTTTATCAGACCCAGTGTTTTCTTGTAGGGTGTACCTATTCTATTTGTGCAGAAGAAAGATGTTACATTACGTATGTGAATTTACTACAGTCAACTCAACAAGGTCACTATTAAGAACAAGTACCCTCTTCCGAGAATCGATGATTTATTTGATCAGCTATAGGGTGCATGTTATTTCTCAAAGATAGACCTTAGATCCGGCTATCATCAGCTTAAAGTGAGAGAGTCTAGCATTCCAAAGTAAGCTTTCCGAACCTACTATGGTCATTTTGAGTTTCTTTTCATATCATTTGGGTTAACCACTACTCTAGCGACTTTCATAGATCTTATGAACAGAGTATTCAAGCGGTATCTGGATTTGTTTGTTATTTTTTTCATAGATGATATTCTTGTATATTCCCAAAGTTAGGATGACCATGTGGATCATCTTCGAATCATGTTAGAAACCCTTAGTGATCATCAATTATTCGCTAAATTTAGCAACTGTGAATTTTGGTTAAGGTCAGTTACTTTTCTTGGTCCCATTGTTTTTTTTGAAGGTATTAGAGTTGATCCTCAAAAGGCAGAAGCAGTGAAGAATTTGCCTAGACCTACCTCCCCATATGATATTAGGAGTTTCTTGGATCTAGCTGGTTACTACCGTTGTTTTGTTGAGGGCTTATCTTCTATCGCGTCTCCCATGACCCGGTTGACCCAAAAGAAATTTAAGTTACAGTAGATAGGTGCCTATGAGAAGAGTTTTCAAGAGTTTAAAACTCGACTCACTTCAGCCCCAGTATTAGCTTTACCCGATGGTACTAATAGTCTTGTGGTGTACTGCGATGCTTCTAGAGTTGGTCTGGGTTGTGCATTGATATAGAATGGTAAAGTTATAGCTTATGCCTCTAGACAGTTGTAGCCTCATGAGAAGAATTACCCAACCCATAATCTTGAATTAGCAGTCGTAGTTTTTGCTTTAAAAATCTTGATACATTATTTTTATTGTGTTCATGTTTGTATGTTTACTGATAATAAAAGCCTGCAGTATGTGTTTACTCAGAGGGAGTTGAACCTTAGCCAAAGAAGATGGTTAGAGTTGCTAAAAGACTATGATATGAGTGTGATGTATCAATCGGGCAAGGCCAATGTTGTGGCAGATGATCTTAACTTGTTGTCTATGGGTAGTATAGCTCATGTAGAGAATGATAAGAAATAATTGGCTCATGATGTGCATCGTTTGGCTAGGTTGGGTATTAGATTTCTTGATTCCACTAAAAAAAGTATATTAGTTCAGAGTAGTTCTAAGTTCTCTTTGGTCTTGGAGGTAAAGGAGAAGCAGGATAGGGATCCTAGTTTGCTTTGACTGAAGGAGTCAGTTAAGGACGAGAAGTTAAAGGTTTTCTCTAAAGGGGAAGATGGTGTTTTGAGATTGCAAGATAGACTTTGTGTTTCGAATGTTGATGATTTGAGGCAGAGAATTTTAGCTGAAGCGCATAGCGCGCGATACTCTATTCATCCCGGTGCCATCAAGATGTACCACAGTTTACGGGAAATTTATTGGTGGAATGGTATGAAAAAGGATATAGAAAAGTTCGTAGAGAAGCGTTCAACTTTCCAACAGGTTAAGATAGAACACCAAAGACCCGGTGGAATGATGCAAGAATTCAGTATCCCTACTTTGAAGTGGGAGGAAGTGAATATAGATTTTGTGACTGGTTTACCTCCTTCTCAACGTCGTCATGATTCAATTTGGGTCATTGTAGACAGGTTGACTTAGTCAGCACATTTTTTGCCAATACATATATCCTTCACCACTAAGGACTATGCTAAGCTATACCTTCGAAAGTTAGTCGGGTTGCATGGAGTTTCATTGTCTATCATCTCCGATAGAGGTACTCAATTTACATCTCAGTTTTAGAGAACCTTCCAGAAGGGTCTTGGCACCGAAGTTAATCTTTGCTCTACTTTTCATCTGCAGACATACCGTCAGGCTGAGAGGACTATCCAGACTTCGGAGGATATGTTGAGGGAATGTTTTCTTGATTTCAAAGGAAGTTTGGATGAGTAGTTGTCATTGATTGAATTTACTTACAATAATAGTTTTCATCCAAGTATTGGAATGGCTCTGTTTTAAGCTTTGTATGGAAGAAGATGTAGATCGCCCATAGGTTGGTTCGAAGTGGGTGAAGCTATTGTGATTGGACCTGATACTATGGTCGTTGCTATGGAGAAAGTTAAGTTGATTTGGGAGAGGTTGAAGACAGCCCAGAGTCTTCAAAAGTTATATCCAGATATAAGAAGACAAGCCCTTGAGTTTGAAGTTTGTGATCTGGTATATTTGAAAATTTCACACATAAAAGGGGTGACAAGAGTTGGAAAGAAAGAGAAGCTTAGTACCCGATATGTAGGACCTTATAGAGTTTTGAATCATGTTGGGAAAGCACTTATGAGATTGAGTTTCCTACAGAGTTATTAGTTGTCCATCCTGTATTTCATGTTTCTATGATCCAAAAACACATTAGTGATTCTATTGTTTTTGATCCATCAGAGAGCTTTGATGTTCGAGATAGTCTTTGTTATGATAACATTCCAGTCTAGATCCTATATTATCAAGTCCGAAGACTAAGGAACAAGAAAGTTCCCTTGGTTAAATTTTTGTGGTGAAATCAATCAGTCAGGGTGCTACTTGGGAAGCAGAAGAAGATATGTAAGCCAGTTACCCTCATCTCTTCTCCATGAGTTCAAATCAAGCCAAAGGTACTATTCTTCCTCAATTCAGTTGTACATTCAGCTATATGGTTACTCTCTCTATGGTTGGTGCATTCTGTGCAGTACTCAAAAGTTTAGAGTAAAGTAAGCCCTTCAAGTGGGTCATTCCAACTGTGCATCCTTATTTTTTTCTCTTGTTCTTGACCTATCTGGCAACATTCGAGGACGAATATTTCCAAGGGAGAGATATTGTAATACCCCGATCATTTCTTAAGACTAAATCTTTCTTTTGAGTTTATAGGGGTGGCTTCCAAAGTGATTGGTGTTTATATTGTGTTGACTTTCTTTAATTTCTAAGCTTTCCATCGATACCAATTTCATCGAAATCCGACATCGGATGAGGAAGTTATGGTTGTTTTACTAAGCAATGTCGGAATCGCCCAGGCGTGACGGTAGACCTGAAGGACCGCCAAGTCCTTGGTGGACCGTCAATTGTCCCATCAAGCCAAGGTAGGAATCCATTTTTTTGACAATTTTGCAATGGACAAAATGGTGGGCCGCCAAATATTTGATGGACCGTGAAGAGGACCATCAAGTCGAGGACGAATGTCCTATTTCTGGCCCCCGAGTGACGGACGATTTGGTGGACCATCAGTTTCCTGATGGATTGTCACTTCGATTGTCACATCGAGGTAGAATGTCCCAGTTTTGGTACTTGAGTGATGGACGATCTGGTGGACCATCAGTTCAACCGTCACAGACCCCGATCAATAATTTTCAACTCTTTTTAAAAAGGGTATTTTGATCTTTTCTGCCCATTTTGGTTTTATATATATATCCAAGTGGAGGAGAGAAGGACATTTTGTTTCATTTCTCCTCCAAAATTCTCTAGAAACTAGGGTTTTTTTCAAAATCCTAAATCAAATCATCTCCAAGAAATTCAAGAATCTTCCAAATATTTCACCAAGTTGTTCAAGAATTAAGTTCTCCAAGCCAAAGGCATCAAGAAACTTAGCACAAAAGTTTAAAGAAGCGTTTCCATTCAAGTTTTTTCATTTTAAAAATCTTAATCCAATGTATGTAGGGTTTTGAACAAGAGCGATTCTTTCGCTCTTGTGCCCAAAGCCTTGATTTTTATTATGGATTTATATGATTTTGCAAGTGGGTTTATACCAAAATTACTTCATCATGAGATTATGAGAATACAAATCGTTCAAGCTTTGTTATACATGATTGTTTTACAATTTCAAAGTTATGACATTATATTTAATATTGTTAATTTCAAGTTTGTACCGTGAGTTGGTATTTCAAGTGCTTTCAAGATATGTTTCAAGCTTTAAGCTTCATTATGACAAATTGGATTATTGAGTATATTGATTCATGAGAATTGAGTTGTTACAATGAGTCTTGATATTTCCTCAAAGTTATTGATGTTGCCATGAATTAATGAATTAATCCATTTTGATATTCAGAAAGATTGATTTGAGTCGAGTTAGGAATCCACAAATTGATCAAGATTTGATAAATGAGAAAGAGATTTGATTTGGTCTTCATGATAGACCCTTGTTATGTTTGTGGTGGAATTCCTAATGCGTTCTGAGCATGTTTCTCGAAGTAGTATTTAGCACTGAGTGGGAAACATGGTATTTCCTCCGAAATTATTTGCCACCATAGGATTGATGTTGATAATTGTGGGCCAAAGGACGAGTATGAGATTGTGATCACTAAATTTAGGTTTTACTCCTTGGCAAGAGTACGACGCTCCCGCCATTGTGGGGTTCTCTCTTTAGGATGGCAAAACTTTGGACTCCATGTAGCTCACATGGTTTATGTCGGTTATAAGAACCTCCCATATGCATAAGAGTCAAGTTTTTTGAATTATAGAGTTACTCTGAGTTTTGAGTTGAAGAGTTGAGTTGTTTATGATGATATATGATGTTTTTCTCATATGATTTATTTACGAGGAGATCATTAAAAGTATGTTTCAATCTAACTCAATCCAAGTGAACCATCATTGTACATATGCATATTTTTATGAAATTGATGATAATATTTACATTGCTACATGTACCCCAACATACTCAGTACCTTCCAAAGTGCTGAACCACATATTTTCCTATGGGCTACATTTTATCGTAATGTAGGTTCAGGTACTCAGCCGCGTTAGCGATATTCGAGTGCCTCTTTTCGTCTGCTCAGTGGTGATTCCTCATGGTTCGACGACCGTGTTGATATTTTGTGATACCGGTTTGTTGTTATGGCTTTCAGTACTGTTTGAGTAAGTTGGGGGGTTTGTTCGAATGTATCCTTGATTTTGATGCATAGAAGCTTTGTCAGACTAAAGGGTTGGTATGTACAAAATTTTAGTATTTTGGACTGTACAGGCTAGTTTTTTATCTTATTACAATACATTTATGATATGTCATTCTCTTATATTAGCACGACTATTGTCAAAGTGAGTTCTAAAAGTGATGGCAGGTTTAGAGGGTTAGCTTGAGGCTGCGTGTGGCCTTAAACACTGTGTGACATCTCACGATACGATCTTGAGGAGTTACAGTGAAGTTTCACAATTGTCAATTTCCAGTGACATGGCGCGATAATGCAGTATCGCGCTAAGGGGCCAATTCGGGAAATTTTATTGAAAATTAAATTACGTGTCCAAGGTTAAAAGGGTTAATTTGCCCCCTTTATATAAGCTTACGAACACGGGATTTAGCCCTTATTCATCCAAAATATTGGTGTTTTTTTCAAATACTCTAAAGTACTCAAGCTAGGGTTTTCAAAGAAGATCCAATTACACGAAGGTCTCACCATCAATCTTCATAAAATCATGATCTAAGGTATCCATAGTGTTTATTCATGGACTCCTTTCATCTATTAAGTTCATGAATTCCTTTTCTAAACTCAAGTTATGAATTTTCTATATGTTTTCATGTTTTGGATGCTCATATTCATGTTTGATAAATGTGAAATTATATTCTACTCCATTATTGTTGATAGTTTCTATGCGCGTTTAATTACTATAGCCATAGATTCATCCATCCTTAAGATTTAAACCCTTGAATGATGAAATTAGAATTGAACAATAATGTTTACATATACCATGCCTGTCATATGTTTGATTAAATGCCTAGATGAAGGAATATTGTCTAACTATCATGATATCATGAAATCCCCAAGTATGTACAAGTTTATCCCTATTACATATTTGATGAAACGCTCCTATGAATGTAGTATTTATTATGCTGATAGTCAAGTCTTCAAGTAAATCATGCCATGTCAGTTTCCTTCCATCGAGTCCTGGGGGTACTTGTACCCGAATTATTAGTTGCGTGCCTAGATCCATGTCATTTTTTTCACGATACTCTCAGTCAAGCTATGAACTCTTAGACTTCAGATAGTCTTATGACTCAGGAAAAATCTCCATGATCTCACGACTCTATCAGTTGTCTGATATCAGTAGTATTTCATCAGCCATGGAAATTTAGTAACTCAGTTCATGCTCAATTGTATTCAGTAAATCATGCTCAGTGTCCATTCATATGGTAGTAGCAATTAGCACCGAGTGAACCCAAGGATGGGGACTCACATTTTATACGAGGGTGTGATTCCTAGAAGCAGTCCTTGCATTCTAGAACTATACAGCCAACATAGGTTGAGACATCATAGCCTTCTATATGAGGGTAGATGAGGTGGATTAACCAGTTATGTGAGAGTTCCCACCATTCTCGCTAGAGGTACCTATTATGTGAGGGTTACTCATATGTTGTCCTTACCAGTTGTGCGGTACTCAGCTGTTATAGCATATTTGGCGCCTGTCGGTTAGATACTACTTCCCACAATATCATGTTATAAAATTAGGACTGTCAGATACAGTCAATCAGTCTCAGTAATAGAACTTAGATAGTTCTTCAAATTTCAGAACTTTCAGATATAGTCAACTCAGATATAGTAGAGAACTTAGATTGTTTAATCAGATTCAGAACTGTCAGCTATAGTCACCCACATTATCAGTTATACTAAGATACAGTCACCGATGCTATCAACATTATTCAGAGATAGTCCTTCATGTTATTAGTCATACCAATTACTAGCATGTCAAATTATCAGTATACAGACTCATAAATCACCAAATCATGTTGTCAGTTACAGTTACATATTTACGCATGTATTCTTATGTTGATGTTAGACAGTCAGTTAGTATTATTAATGCATGTGAACCATTACATATAGCCTACCTCACTGGAATACTTGGTACATATGTACTGACGCATTCACACTATGGTGCTTTCTTTTTATGTTACACTATAGGTTCAGAGACACGAGTTTCAGATCAGCAGTAGATTCAAAATTCAATAGTCACCGTAGAAGTAAGTCCTCATCCTTCATTGATTAGATTATTAGTTGGAGTTAGTTGGGGATATGTCCCATCTACTCCTTATTCAGATTCTTCAGACAATAGAGACTTTAAGACTAGATGCAGACTAGATATAGACTATCATATTTTTTACTTCAGTTTTGTTTTGGGTATTCTATTACCCCACACAGATGTTACGTTATTCAGTTATGTTTATGATTGAACCTTATGGCCTTTTAGTGCATCTTTTTGCATTATTATGTCATCTTATGCCGTATACAGGTACAAATATCAGTCATGGGTTAGCTTGTGGTCCTTTGGGGTCATGAGAACTGTGTAGATTTCCGGTTTAGCAAATAGGGTCATTTCAAACTTGGTATCGGAGCCTAAGGTTGAATAGAGTCCTAGGAAGTCTGTAAGCCGCATCTAGTAGAGTCTTGTACATGAGTGTGTTACACGCCACATTTATGTACAAGAGGCTATGAGGTGTTTAAAAATAGTTTCCCTTCTTTAAGTATTCATGTCGTGCCAGTGATCATAATCATAAGTCAGTCTCTCAGTCTAATCTGCTTCTTCTTTTTATTTCAGAACATGCCTCGTAAGAGAAGAAATCAGTCATTCTCTTAGCCCAAAGAACCTTTGGGCGATCATGTTTCTCATGCATAGTTTAGGACCGTATCTACCACTCTTGTTCAACCAGTCACTACTCATAATGAATTGCAAACATTCATTCTGGCCAACCCAGTGGCCAACATAGCTGCAGCTAGAATTCGAGACTTCACCTGAATGAATCCTTCAAACTTCGTAGGGTATAAGGTAGATGAAGACCCTCAAGAATTCATAGATCAAGTTTAGAAAGTGACAGATGCCATGGGGGTAACCACTGTTGAGAGTGCTGAGCTAGATACTTACCAGTTGCAGGATGTGGCTCATGCTTGATTAAAATAGTGGAAGTTTGAAAGATCAGATGATGCAGGTCCTATAGAGTGGGAGGAGTTTTTCACTTTTTTCTTAGACAGATTCTTTCCCCAAGAGCTTAGAAAATCCAAGGTGCTAGAGTTCGTTAACCTCAGGCAGGGCAATATGACAGTGAAAGAGTATTCTTTTAAGTTTACTCAATTAGCTAGGTATGCCCTTCATGTGGTTGCAGAGAGTAGATCAAAGATGAGTAAGTTCGCTTCAGGGCTGAATGACAGCGTGGTTAATGAGTGAATATCTACCATAATGAATAGTGACATGACCTTATCTAGGCTTATGAATTATGCTCAATAGATAGAGGAGAAGAAAATAAAGCAGAGGGAGAAACAAAATAAGAAAGCTAGGACAGGTAGCTTCAATTTTAGTCAGCCAAAATAAGAAGGAGGAAACCGTTCTCAGTTTCATCCTAAGCCATCAGTTCTTGCTCCTTCTACAGTAGTGCTCCAGTTCCTGTGTTCAGAGATGGTAACAACAATAGAGCACCAGGCTTTAAGTCCCAAGGCAGTGTTAGAAGTGCCCGCACCTATCCTCTTTGCCAAACTTGTGGTAAGCACCATCATGGTGTTCATAGAGTAGGTAGTGGCATTTTTTTCCGTTGTGGCAAGCCAGGCCATAGATCTGTACTCAGTCAGGTCCTCATGGTCAATAGAATTTCTCTTTAGCTCAGTCCGGTTGCCCAAATCAGTAGGGTGCCACCTCTAGTGCTACTAGCGGGTAACGCCTAAATCGTCTCTATGCTCTTCAGACTCAACACGATAAGGAAAGTTCTCCTAATGTAGTTACTTGTATGTTACAGATATTTGATGTGCATGTTTACACTTTGCTAGATCCAGGAGCTTTCTTATCTTTTGTTACTCCTTATATAGCAGTTGATTTTGGAACCAGTCCCAAAATTATAGAAGAGCCCTTTTCAATCTCTACCCCAGTTGGTTTTGGAACTGGCCAGTTATGATATTTCAAAAAGTCACTTCAGCTGACTTAGTTGAATTAGAGATGACTGATTGATATGTCATTCTAGGCATGGGCTTCATTCCTACTATGCCACTTTCGACTGTAGAAACAAAATAGTTTGGTTTTTGTTCCCGAATGAACCTATCCTTGAGTGGAGGGGTAGCACTTTAGTGTTCAGAGGTTAGCTTATTTCCTACCTTTGGGCAAGGAAAATGATATCTAAGGGATGTGTTTATCATCTAGTTCATGTTAGAGATTCTAGTTCCAAGGCTCCTAGTCTCAAATCAGTCCCTCTAGTGAATGAATATTCAGATGTCTTTCCGGATGATCTTCCAAGAATTTCTCCCGAAAGGGAAATAGACTTCAGTATTGATCTTCTTTCAGACATTCAGCCAATCTCTATTCCGCCATACAGAATGGCACCAGTAGAACTCAGAGAACTGAAAGACTAGTTGAAGGATCTCTTAGATAAAGGATTCATCAGACCCAGCATTTCCCCATGGGGCACACACCAGTCTTATTCATGTGAAAGAAAGATAGTTCATTCATAATGTGTATAGATTACTATTAACTCAATAAAGTAATGGTCAAGAACAAGTATGCTCTTCCTAAAATCACTAAATTATTTGACCAACTCAGAATTGAGAATGTGACATCTCAAAAATATCTTTTCGTACTTGTTATGGTCACTTTGAATTTTTAGTTATATCCTTTGGTCTTACCAATGCCCCAGCCTCTTTCATCGACTTGATGAACCACGTTCTCAGAATAGCACTTCAAACTCTCAGAGATCATCAGTTATTTGCCAAATTCAGTAAGTGTGTATTTTGGCTAAGGTCAGTAGCATTCCTTGGTCATATTGTTTCTAGTGATGGCAATAGGGTAGATCCTCAAAATACCAAAATGGTAAGAAACTGGCCTCGCTTTGTCTCTCCATCAGACATTAGATGTTTCTTGGGTCTGGGTGGCTATTACAGATGGCGTGTTGAGGGATTTTCCTCTATTGTATCCCCTATGTCTAGATTGACTTAGAAGAAAGTCAAGTTTCCATAGTCAGATCCATGCGAGAAGAGTTTTCAAGAATTAAAGACTCGACTCACCTCAGCTTCAGTTCTAGCATTACCAGATGGATCAGACAGTTTTGTAGTATATTGTGATGCATCTAGAGTTGGTTTAGGTTGTGTCCTCAGGCAACATTGTAAGGTCATAGCCTACACCTACAGACAGCTAAAACCCCATAAGAGGAGTTATTCGACTCATGACCTTGAGTTAGCAGCAATAGTATTTGCCTTAAATATTTGGAGGCATTATATATACAGTGTTCATATAGACATCTTCACAGATTATAACATCCTTCAGTATGACTTTTCTCTAAAAGATCTCAATCTTCGTTAGAGAAGGTGGTTAGAGCTCTTGAAATATTATGACATAAGTGTCCTTTATCATCTAGGATAGGAAAATTTAATGGTTGACGCTCTCAGTAGACTCTCTATGCGTAGTGTTTCTCATGTTGAGGATAGTAAGAAGAAGTTAGCTCAAGAAGTACACTATCTGGCCAGACAAGGCATTCGCTTAGTCAAATCCTCAGAGGGCATTGTATGTGTTCAGAGTAGTTAAGAATCATCTTTAGTTTTTGAGGTGAAGGAAAGCAAGATAACGATCCTAGCCTTGTTAAGCTAAAAGGGTCAGTTTAGAATTAAAAAATTAAGGTTTTCTCCCAATAGGGAGATGGTGTTCTTCGTTGTGAAGGTTATCTTTGTGTTCCATACATAGATGACTTAAGGCAGCAAATTTTTGCAGAAGCGCATGGCGCACACTACTCTATTCATCCAGGGGCCACTAAGATATACGGTGACTTGCGAAAAATCTATTGGTGGAGTGGGATGACGAGAGATATTGCAAAGTTTGTGGCTAAGTGCTCTACGTGTTAGCAGGTTAAGATAGAGCATCATCAGCATAGTGGTCCTGTGCAGGAGTTTGCCAGTCCTACTTGGATGTGGGAAGTTGTGAACATGGATTTTGTGATGGGTTTGCCTCAAACTCATCGTCAGTATGATTTAGTCTGGATTATTGTAGACAGAATTACCAAAGCAGCACTTTTCCTTCCAATTTATACCTCTTACTCAGCCGAGGATTACGCCAAGCTCTACATTAAGGAGCTGGTCAGATTTTATGGTGTTCCATTGACTATTATCTCAGACAGAGGTACCCATTTCACCTCTTATTTTGGGAAAGCATTCCAAAAGGGTCTTGGCACCCAAGTTCATCTCAGTACAGCCTTTCATCCTCAAATAGATTGTCAAGAATAAAGGACGATTCAGACTTTGAAAGATATGTTAAGGGTGTGTGTAATTGATTTTAAGGGTAGTTGGGATGACCACTTGCCTTTGACTGAATTTGCATACAACAATAGCCATCATTCCAGTATTCAGATGGCTTCATTCAAAGATCTCTATGTTAGGAGATATAGATCTCCAATCGGTTGGTTAAAAGTTAGTGAGGCCTCAGTCATAGGTCCTAACTTGGTATTCAACGCCTTAGAGAAAGTTCAGTTAATTATATAAAGACTTCGGGCTGCTCAAACCCAACAAAAGTCTTATTCAGATGTTCGTAGAGAAGATCTTGAGCTTGATATTAGTTATGATGTCTACCTCAAGATCTCTCCTATGAAGGGAGTGAAGAGATTTGGTAAGAAGGGAAAGCTTAGTCCCCGATATGTCGGTCCCTTTAAGATACTCAGTTGATTTGGCAAGGAAGCTTAGGAGCTCAAATTGCCTTTAGATCTAGCCTCAATTCATCCAGTCTTTTATGTCTTTTTGTTCAAGAAGTGCATATGTGACCCATCAGTCGTAGTCCCTATTTAGAGCATCAATGTTCAGAACAACCTCTCTTATGAAGAGATTCAAGTCAAAATCCTAGACTATCATACTCGTAGATTGAGGAACAAAAAAGTTTCTCTAGTTAACGTTCTTTGGAAAAATCAGTCCATCGAGGAAGCTACTTAGGAAGCATAAGCAAATATGTGTACGAAGTACCCACACCTTTTCCCTGCCTACTCAGATCAAGCTCAAGGTAATAGTTCTCCTTAGGCTTACTCAGTTTCATGATTAGTGTGCACGACTAACTTACTACACCATGATAATCTTCGTATCCAGTACCACTACATATTCAGTTATGCATTCATGTATTAGATTAGTTATATAGTTATGCATCAGACATGCATTCTTATTGTGAGAAAACTTAGTTCTTTAGAACATTCATTTATGCATTTATGAATCAGTTCTGCATGTATCAGATATGTATGTTAAGTATGTTATGTTCAGCTTATCAGTCATGTTCGTCATTAGATCATGTTATAGTTATTCATGTTCATCTCATTGTTTCCCATCTCAGTCAGTGTAATTCGAGGACGAATGTTCTCAAGGGGGAGATATTGCAATACCCATGCTTCTTCTTATCTTGAAAATCATCTCAAGGATGTTAGAACTTTCTTTGAAATAATAATTCATTCTTATACACCTAGTATTTCCATAATTATAACTTCCTATCACGTGGAAAATTGAATAAGCTTTCCATTGATATATAATTCCCCCAAATCTGACAACCGAGTGAAGAGTTAGAGCCTTTTTAGTGTGATAGTGTTTGACTTGAACCTTCAGTACATCGCAGGGATAGCTCAAATGGCAATTGTCAATTTCCAGTGTTGCTCCATGATACTGGCACGTCACGCCAAACTTCCAGGTTGTAGAAAATGTGTCAATGTGATAGATCCGCATCATGCCACTATGCAGTTTTCCAATTGTCAATTTCCACTGACACGACGCGATAACACCGCATCGGGCCAAGGGCCCAATTTGAGAAATTTTACTGAAAATTAAATTATGGGTCCAGATTTAAAAGGGACAATTCCCCCCCCCCCCCCTCCATATAAGCTTCCAAACATAGGATTTAGCCCTTACTCATCCAAAATATTGATATTTTTCTCAAATTCTCTCAAGAACTCAAGCTAGGGTTTTCATAGAAGTTCCAATTTCAAGAAGTTTTCACCATAATTCTTCACAAAATCATGATCTAAGGTATGCATAGTGTTCATTCATGGAATCCTTTCGTCCATCAAGTTCAAGAATCCCTTTGCTAAACTCAAGTTATGGATTTTATATATGTTTTCATGTTTTGGCTGCTTATGTTCATGTTTGATAAATGTGAAATTGGATTCTACTCTAGGATTGTTGATAGTTTCTATGTGGGTTTAATTACTATAACCATAGATTCATGCAACCTTAAGATTTAAATCCTTGAATGATGAAATTAGAATTGAATAATGATGTTTACATGTACCATGCCTATCATATGTTTGATTAAATGGCTAGATGAAGTAATACAGTATAACTATCATGATATCATGAAATCCCCATTTATGTAAAAGTTCATGCCTATTACATGTTTGATGAAATTCTCCTATGAATATTGTATGTATTATGATGATAGTCAAGTCTTCAAGTAAATCATGCTATGACAGTTTCCTTCCATCGGGTCCTGAGGGTACTTGTACCCTAATTATTAGCTGTGTGCCTAGATCCAAGTCATGTTTTTCACGATACTGTTAGTCATGCTATGAAGTATTAGACATCAGATAGTCTTATGACTTAGGAAAAATCTCCATGATCTCATAACTCAGTTAGTTGCCAGCTATCAGTAGTATTCCATCACCCATAAAAATTCAGTAACTCAGTCCATGCTTAATTCAATTCAGTAAATCATGCTCAGTGTCCATTCATATAGGAGTAGGAATCAGTATCGAGTGAACCCAAGAATGGGGACTCACCTGTTATACGAGGGTGTGATTCTTAGAAGCAATCCTTGTGTTCCAGAACTATGTAGCCAGCATAGGTTGAGACATCATAGCCTATTATATGAGGGTAGATAAGGCGTCTTATCTTGTTATATAAGGGTTCCCACCCTTCTCACTAGAGTTACTTGTTATATGAGGGTTACTCACATGTTCTCCCTTCCAGTTGTGCGGTATTGATACCCTTCCAATCAGGGCATAGATTGGACCCCAGCTCAGCTATTATAGCATATTTGGGGCATGCCTATTAGATACTACTTCCCATAGTTTCATGTTACAGAATCAAGACTGCTAGATACAGTCAATCAATCTCAATAATAGAACTCAGATAGTTCTTTAGATTTCAGGACAGTCAGATATAGTTAGCTCAGACAAAGTACGGAACTCAGATAGTTCCATCAGATTCAGGACCGTCAGCTATAGTCACCCACATTATCAGTTATACTTAGATACAGTCACCCATGTTATCAGCATTATTCAGATATAGTCCTTCATGATATCAATCATATCAGTTACTAGCATGTCACATTATAAGTATACAGACTTAGAAATCACAAAATCACATTATTAGTTATAGTTATGTATTTATGCATGTATTCTTACCTTCATGTTAGACAGTCAGCTAGATTTATTCATGCATATGAACAATTGCATATAACCTACCTCATATATATACTCGGTGCATATGTTCTAACACATATGCGCTATGGTTCTTTCTTTTTATGTTACACAATAGGTTAAGAGACACGAGTTCCAGATCAGCGGTAGATTCCAGATTCAGTAGTTAGAGTAGAAGTGAGTCCTCATCTTTCGATTACATAATGGTTTTCTAGTATCTTATTGATTTGCTTATTAGTTGGAGTTAGTTGGGGACATGTCCCATCAACTCCTTATTCAGATTCTTTAAACAGTAGAGGCTTTCAGACTAGATATAGACTAGATACTGACTATCGTGTTTTAGACTTTAGTTTTTTTTGGGTATTCTATTAGCCCACACAAATATTACGTTATTCATTTATGTTCATGTCGAACCTTATGGACTTTTAATGTATGTTTCCACATTATTATGTTATCTTATGCAGTATAGAGGTACATATATTAGTCATGGATTAGCTTGTGTTCCTTCAGGGTCATGAGCACCGTGTAGCATTTTGGTTCATCAAATCAGGGTCGTTACAGTGTTTCCCTAGTAGACATGAGTTAATGAGCTTAAACTTATCTTTACTTGTGGTTTACTGTTAGTCCTTTACAATGATGCAAAATAGGGGAATATTGATTTAATGTCGTAGGAAACAGACATGATGTGTGATGTACAAGAACCAGGTACCATGTAATAATGATGACCAGGTACTATGTAATAATGATGTCATGTATGGAATGTTGATATGTGGATATGGAAAGTATGAAAATAAACTAAATGGAGATACATGTTGTTAGATGCAAGAAATTGGAGTTTTTTTTTGCAAATAACAATAAACGATAAGGTCCTTGTGTTGTATGATAGAGGAAGCATGATGATAGGGGGAACAATCATCTTTCGGTGGTAATCACACTGATTAAATGTGATAAAAGTACACTGATGCTCAAAGTTGAATGGTTCGTTTGTCATCATCAAAAAGCAGGAAAATTGTCATAGGTATTGTTGATGATGAGCAACTAACTGCAAGGGACTAGGTCCCTAGATGTTCAAGATACAGTACAACTGGCATGAATTTTCTACAAAGGTTTGTCTTTTTGTGTAACAAACTTGTAGGTGCTATTTTATACTAATTAGGACAATTGCTCCAATGATATTTTAGCCATAGTCATCACTTAACTATAAAAGAAAAGAGACGTCTTCATTAGATTGGGTTTTTTACACAAAGCTAAAGAGTAAAGTGAGGCAGGAAAAACTACATTCCAAGATTTCTAAAGCATTGCTCAGGTTCTTATCTTTGTAATATGCTTAAAAAGAGAGTATTATTGAGTGCTGATCTGTAACAAAACTACTCATACTATGAAAGTAGTGATTTCTTTTGTTAAGGGAAGTGCTTAGGTAGAGTTGCCTAAGCTTGTTGCTGGTTAGAGCAAGCCAGATGTTGAGGGAATCTTGGCAAAGGTATCAAAGAGTATTTGTAATAGAGGTATTCAAGAAGGAGGAACCTAGAGTTAGGTTCACAGTCAAGTATGTAATCCAGTGGTTAATTATAGTGGACTGTTATAGTGCTTGCGAGGGAAAGCCATGCTTTTTACCTTCTTGGATTCCATATAAAATCCTGTGTTTTTACGTTCCTCACTTCCTTTGTTTTTCAAAAAAGTCATAGTTTCTATAATATTCTATCACTTGTGTTTGATTTTGAGGGACCAAGTACCTTACTGTGTGGTGCTACCCCTATGGGTTTCAACATATATTCTTAAACTTGCATCAGAAAAGGAATAAAAGAACATGCCTCACTTAAAAGACAAATGGTTCTACATGCCCCATCCATTACTTGATTTCTTTACTTTTTTACCACCGCCCCATAAGCAAAGTAATAAGATGGATGCACTATTGGGGGGGAAATTCATGTCCTCAAGATGGAGGAGAAACTTCATAGGTCGTGCAACAATTTTAAGTTAGACGCTTTGGGGAGTCAACCCAATGTTTATTAAGTAGTTTGTTTTTATTTTTATTTCTTTCAATATCACCTTTGTGTTTTTAATTTTGTGTTGATAGTTTTAGATAAATTCTGGTGTACCCTAACTCTTAGCTAAGAAGCATGTAAAAGACAATGTGTGGGGTGCTCTTTTCCCCATGATAGAAATAGTAGAAATGAACATGTTCTAGCTTGGCCTAGTGTAATGACCCTCCAGGTAATTTTCTATATTACCACATTAATTTACCATTTAGAGCTTTCCTAGGGCTACCCTAAGTTATTATGATTTGACGGAGTTAACAATTTGGTTAACGGGTAGTTCATTTGGTTTTTAGAGATAATTCCCTACTTTAAAGTCCTTTTTTCTGAGAATTGGGTATTGAGATTATACATTTAGATTAAATACCTTATACGCAAATTTCAAAATTTTCACTAGATTTGGAATATTGAGTTTAGGCTGAGGGAACCTTTGGTTTAGGTCCCTAATGTGCTATGGTTTCATAAAACTCTTGATGCTTAAAGCAACGAAAATCTGCAGTTACTTAGGTCATTTTGTTAGATATGCTGTGTTTTTGTTGTGTTTTGCAGGAAACCATGTTCTGGGAGATAAACAAGAGAATATAAGTGAAAATTCAAGTTTTGGACCACTTACGTGGGCACCTATAGCCCGTAGGTACTACCTACATGGCCTAAGTGCCAGAACAGGTTCCAAAGATGCATTTAAGAGATTCAATAGTTGAAGTTTTGGCCTTGCTACCTATGATGGGGAACCTACGACTTGTAGGTACCTCCTACAGCTCGTACGTACTATAGTAAGTGTCAAATGATGAAGTTTTAGAAGATCTTGTTGAAGTTTTTGAGGTGGGGCCACTAATAAACCATTGGTGCTACTTACAGCCTGTAAGTGGAACCATAGGTGGCCACCAACTCTAGTTTTCCTTTTTTTATTTAGAAAGGTTTCCTAGGGTTTCCATGTAATCTATAAATATCCTTTTGATTTTTTTAGTTAGTTTACTCACTTTATTCTCTTTGGAACATACATTGATTGTAGGATTAGCTTTTGTTCTTAGGATTCTTGTGTTCTTATTTATTGGTTGATTTATTAGTTTGATACTTTGGGTTTTATCCATCTGTTATTAAGATATTGATTCTATGTTTTTCTTATTAAATTCTATGGATTGTCTTGCAACAATGAGCGACTAAATCCCTTAGTTAACTGTCACAACATATGGCTAAGTGTCCTAATTGTTAGTAGGTTAGTATAGAGGATTAGAAGCCTAGTGGACCTATGCAAGAGTTCATTTTTCCTATTTGGAAGTGGGAAGAAGTGAACATTGACTTCATGATGGGTTTGCCTCAAAATCGTCGTCAACATGATTTAGTCTGGGTCGTTATGGATAGGATAACCAAGAAAGCTCATTTTCTCCCAGTTCATACCTCTTATTCAGTTGAGGATTATGCCAAACTCTACATATGAGAGTTGGTTAGATTGCATGGTGTTCCATTATCTATTATCTTAGACAAAGGTACCCAGTTTACCTCTCATTTCAAGAAAGTATTCCAAAAGTGTCTTGGCACCTAAATTCATCTCAGTACATACTTTCATCCACATATAGATAGTCAAGAAGAAAGTACCATTCAGACCCTAGAAGCTATGCTATGGGCGTGTGCAATTGATTTCAAGGGTAGTTGCGATGATCACTTGCTTTTGATTGTGTTTGCATACAACAATAGCTATCATTCCAGTTTTTGGATGGCTCCATTCGAAGCTCTCTATGGTAGGAGGTGTAGATCTTTAATTAGTTGGTTTGAAGTTATTGAGGCCTCAGTTATAGGGCCTGACTTAGCATTCGATTCCTTAGGGAATTTTAGTTGATCAGAGAAAGACTCCGGGCTGCTCAGAGCCGACAGAAGTCTTATGCAGATGTATACAGAAAGGATCTCGAGTTCATGATTGGTGACTATGTCTATGTAAAGATCTCTCCAATGAAGGGAGTGAAGAGGTTTGGCAAGAAGGGAAAGCTCATTTCTCAATATGTCGATCCTTTCAATATTCTCAACCACTTCGGCAAGGAAACTTATGTGCTCGAATTTCCTTCAGATCTAGCTTCAGTTTATCCAGTTTTCCATGTCTCTTTGCTCAAGAAGTGCATAAGTGACCTAGCAGTTGTAGTCCCTATTCAGAGCATAGATATTCAGAACAACATCTCTTATGAAGAGATTCCATTCAAAATTCTATACTATCAAACTCGTAGATTGAGGAACAAAGAATTCCCTCTAGTCAAAGTTCTTTAGCGAAATCAGTCCATTGAGGGAGCTACTTGGGAAGCAGAAGCAGACATGCATACAAGTATCCTCACCTCTTCTCCATTAACTCAGATCTATCTCAAGGTAACAGTTCTCCTTAAGTTTTTCAATTTTCATGTCCAGATTTTAGTTACATCTTGATATCAACGTCATACTCAAGATTCCATTTTTAAAGTGTGTACTAAGTTCCATTGCATATTCAATTATATGTTCATGCATCAGATTAGTTGTGTATTCATGCATTAGGCATGCATTCTCCTTGTGAGAAGAATCAGTTATTAAAAATCTCAGTCATGTATTTAGTTTTGTCATGTATTCACGCATCAAATATGTGTGATCAGCTTATCAGTACTCGCAGTCATACATTCATGTATCAGCTCAGTCATGAAATCATGTATCAGATAATCGTGTTTAGTATGCATATCTGAAATGTCAGTTATGTCAGTCATGTTTCATTGTTCATGTTCAGTGTCTACTTCAGCTTATCGTTTCTTCTCTCTAAGTCAGTCTCATTCAAGGACGAATGCTCCCAAGGGGGAGATATTGTAGTACCCAGAAGTTTCCTAACTAAATTTTTTTTGTCCTAAGAATGTCAAGTGTTAGCTTCAAAATTGAATTATGTTTATTCCATGAGGAATTTTTAAGATTTCCACTTTTTGTCATGTGGGAAATTCAACAAGATTTCCATGATATAAAATTCATCTAAATTCAATAACCGGGTAAGAAGTTATGATTTTTTAAATTTCCATCATAAAACAGCTCCATATTAGTCAATGGCACGCTGCGCCATAACAGAAAATTGTAATTGTCAAATTCCAGTAGGGGTTCGCGATAGTGGAGCATCGCACCAAACTTCCAGGTCGCAAATAAATTAACAACGCGATGGCTCCGCGTCGCACCATCCCTCAATTTCCCAGTTATCAAATTCCAGTGACACGCCGTGATAGCACCGCATAGTTCCAGGGGTCCAATTCTGGAAAAATTCAATGAAATTAAAAGATGCGTCCAGGGTTAAAAGGGTCAATTTCCCACCCCTATTTAAGCCCTTTAACACTAGATTCAGCTATTTGGAATCCAAAATATACTAGTTTCTCTCAATTTTCTATCAAGAACAAGCTAGGGTTTCAATTGGGGATTCAATTTCAAGAAATTCTCTCCATCAATCTTCGCTAAATCAAGAACTATTTTATGTCATGTGTTGATTCATGGGTCTCTCTCACCCATGAAACTCAAGAATCTCTTTTTAAAAATACAAAGTTTGGATATTTGTGAATGTTCATGATTCAAAATTGAATTAATATTCATGTTCATGATGTATAGTTTTAATTCATGTTTTAAATTACATATTCCAATGATTGACCCTAGTATGTGATAATTTGCATAATAATCATGATAAACCCCCTTCAATTTACAAGTTGATCGGTGTATCCTTGATTATTACATGTGTTGATGATTGTATAACCAAAACATGCTCGCCACATTTTTTATTAAATGCCTATGTAAAGGAAAAATGCCATACTAATATGATATTATGAAATCCCCATTCTTGTATAAGTTATGAATGTGAAGTGTTTGATGAAATGTCTTAGTCAATGGATTATATATTGTTAATGTTAGTCATTTATTCAAGAATGTCATGCCTTATCAATTTCCTTCCATTGAGTCCTGGGGGTACTTGTACCCAAAATAAATGTAGTTGTGTCCTTAGCTTTAGTGTCATGTTTTCACGATATCCTCAGTCAATCCATGATCCATAGAACTGAGTCAGTCATGTGACTCAAGAAAACTCAGTAATACAGTAATCTTAATACTATTCCGTCAGTCAACAGAACTCTGTAAATCAGTCCAGTTTAGTTCAGTAATCCATGTTCAGTGTCTATTCAAATGGGAGTAGAAATTAGCATCGAGTGAACCCAAAGATGGGAACACACACTATTAAATGAGCGTGTGATACTTAGAAGTCATCCTTGCATTCCAGATGAATGTAGCTAGAAAAGGTTGAGACATTAACACTATTAGATGAGGGTTGATGAGGTTGATAAGAACTGTCAGATGAGCGCACTACCATTCTCTTTTGGGGACACTATCAGATGAAGGTTACTCACAGCATGTCCTTACTAGTGGCACGATATTGACACCCTTCCAATTGGGGGTACAGATTAGACCCCAACTCAGCCATAATGGTGTATTAGGGGAATGTTGGTTAAATAACTACTTCCCATAGTCTCAGTTATAGAATTAGGACCGTCAGATACAGTCATTCAGTCTCAGCAATAGAACTCAGATAGTTCTACAGAATTCCAAACTACCAGATTCAGTCAACTCAGATAAAATACGAAACTCAGGTAGTTCCATCAAATTTAGGACTGTCAGATATAGTTGATAATGCTCAACTTACACATTAATTTAGTGCAAGGAAATCATCGTCAATATATTTACCTAACTTTAGAGTCGGGGTCAAATCTATAGGGAACAATATGAGTGGCGATTAAACTAGTTTGAAACTAAAGCTACAAGTTAGATTACAACAACTGGCATGAAAAGACAAAATGGGGGTCTTTAATGATTGAACAAAAGTTATTAACACTTCAATTCGCCTTAGAACTCAAATCTTAAACTGTAATATTTCAATTCAACGTTATAGAGAAACTAGGGTTGTGATCACTATGATTAGTAATCCTCCATTGAATAATAGTTGTAGTATTAGATTCTCATGACTTATAGGAATCACCAAATTATCAGTTTCGACTGTCCATCTAAGTGTTTCTCAGCATACCTAGATGTTGACCTCCCTAATTCTCTCGAACTTAGGAAAGCATTCTATTCATACTGATTTTATCTCGAGTTGATCAATCTTGTTACAACATTAATCATTAGATGAGAACTTAACCTTCCCAAATCCTTATTCATAATTCACTACCTTTAGTTTATTTCTCAGATCGAGCTAATTAACATAAGGTGGGATCTATTATTTGCAACCAATAAATTACAATAATAACAAAGAAATTACCAAGATGTCTCCATAATCACTAAAACCATAGCTAACTATTAAATACATGAAGGAATAGTCATAGATCCCACAACCCTAGTTGTGAGTTTTATTTCCACATGAAAGAGAAAGCAATAACAATAAATGAATTCATAGTTCAAAGTGATTAAACATACAAAGTTGTAGTTAGAAATTGATTCTCTTCCCAAATTCAAGAAGAATATTCCATAACAAAATTAAAGAATTTAAAATTGAATTCAAAGTTAAGAGAGCGAAAAAGAGGTGAACTGTCCTTTTTGAATGAGGTCCAGCCATTTTCAAGATGACCAAGATGATGTTGCCCCTCAATGAACCCTAAAAGCTGCTATTTGTATCCGTAACTTAAGAAAAATCCAAAATTAAGAATTAAGAATTTTTCTTTTAGGTGACGACATGTCTGAGAACTTATCAAAAATCTGATAAGTTATCAGAGAATGTCGTCAGGTCCTCTTCATCTGTCTAACGATCTATGTGATGACTTATCCCAAGTCTGATAACTTATCAGACTTGTCTTCAGACCTGTCTTTCAATTTTTTCCTTCTACTTCTGAGTGGCAACATGCCTGATGGCTTATCAGAGATCTGATCGCTTATCAGGATATGTCGTTAGAAAATCTTCAATTTTCTTTTTCTTTGCTTATGTGTTAGACATGGTCTAATAGTCTATCACAGATCTGATAGCTTATCAGACAAAGTCATCAAAAAAAATCTTAAGAACTTAATTTCTTACATCTTTCACAAAAAATCATCGTTCTTGATGAACCTTTCATGTATTTTCATGCATTTTGACTTTTACTGCAATATCAAAGAGAAAACAATAAAAAATGACAAAAGTTTCTTAAGACTTTGCAATTATTCTCAGTTAAAAGCCTTAAATTTGTTAGCATCTGCTTACACATCAAAACCCTCAACTTAAAACAATTGCTTGTCCTTAAGCATCTAAACCACCATACTACGATGCTTAACCAAGAGACACATAAGATACCTATGACAGTTGATTATCAAGTTCATCTCAAACTCATTATCCTCTCCATTTCCAATCACTTTAAACCCAACTGTGTATATCAATAAAGATCAATAATGTGACAAAAGGGAATCAGGATATGACATAAAATTAGCAACAATAACCATGAGTATATACAAGTTACACTACCCAGACATGTAAGCAGCTCGCAATGCAATTAATGTGCCCTTCCAACAAAGAAGTCCATCTTCACTCATATATGAAATCAAGTATGTCAATGAGGGGAAGGTCAACAGACAATTGCTCTCATAAAGAAGTTCTAGTAAATGTATGCCAAATACCATAGGCTTTCCCTTATTTTCATTACCAAGATTTTCAGACAAGTCAGCTAGGATCACCATAGGTCTTCTCTTTGTCTTGTAATGTAGGCTAGGGGTTGGTATGATACTCGAAGATATTTAAAGTGACTAAGCCTCCTTGACACTACACTAGATTTTGGGGTCTCATTTATTAACCTTTTTTTATTCTTCTCTTTTCTTGATCACACATATTCAGGATGGGTACAATCTTTTGTACAATCTATTTTTTTCACAACTTTTCTTTTCTTGTTTTGTTCCACCGCACCCAAATTTTTATTCTTTTCTTTTATTCCACCATTCTTTATACTCATTTTACATCACGCACCCCTATGATAGTCACCCTCAACTTAGGCCATTTGCCTAAGTCTGGGTGCAAAGTGTCCAAGAAGGACCAGGGCCAAAACAGGTTCATTATGATATAAATGGGACTGTTATAGGTGTCATAATAAGAAATAGGCTATTCAGGTTCAAAATAGGGATCAGGGGATATTATGCACACAAGAAAGGTTATTTAGACTAAAAGTGGGCTAATATCAAAATGGCCTATGATCATTTCGTAACCCTTATCCTTCAACCAAGGCAATACCAACCGAATAATTTCAAGATTTAACACACAACGGGAACTAGGTAGTATCTCACACACACATGGCACAAAAGTACACCACAAGCTACTACCCATTCGGTTCATGTAATTATTTAGTAATGCTTATCACGTCACTAGTACTAATGCCATACCAAGATGCACAGTGGTCACACATAAATACATATCACACAGTTATAAAACAGACCAATGGAGAGGTATTAAAAATAAACAAAAATATGTTAACTGCCTAAGGTACTTGTATTTCTCCTAGTCAAATACAATATTTTACAACAAATGACAATACGCCTAAACATGCCGGCTCTACTAGGAATAAGACTATAGGGAAAAGAGGCACGACAACAAAAACCCCAAGAGGACTTCAACACCCACAAGTAGCCCCACCCTCAACTTAAAATCATGCAATGTCCACAATGCATCAAACCAAAACAAGGGAGTTAGAAACATACCTATGGTACCATGGGAGCAAATATCTGATCTCAATCATATAAAACGAATACAAACAACAAAATACCTTGTGTTCTCTCTCAAGCAGCACTTGATTTAATATCACGGCACGACTAGGCTATCTTGACTACTCAGAATTCATCAGGATAACTTTAAAGTGCTTCATTATTTATCCCTCCACTTAGATGAGTTGAATTCCCAGCCCATTTTTCAATCTTTATATCTTTTAGGTGCGTTGGGCCAATGTGAGAGCATTATAAGGGAAGTTCTATCACGCCACTTCAAGGACTTAAACCGCTTGCATAATTTTGCATCGAACTTTCATGTGGCTCATTTCACAATGGTGTGAATCTTAAATAGAAATTGAATAGACATCGATCTTTAAACTTCTTGGCCTTCAATATTGGGGTTGTATTATTCCTTTTCGGAAATACAAACTCCAAAATGCAGGAATTTTCCTCCTCATTCCAAAATTCATCATTTGCTTGGGTGATTTGACTATTATCACATCCACCAAGCATAATGTTGAAAAGTGATTCAAGTGAGGTCTTCTCCCTAATTTTAGAGTTGCATCCTTCTCGACCTCTTCACCCCGAATCGGCCTAGATTCTTTATAAGAGATTGTCTTGGTTTCTTCTTTTGCCTATAGCACCATTTTCTCAATCTTGGCATCATCTCTCATGGTTTGTTCGGTTGGTTAGGAAATCACTGAGGGCTGCTCATCATCAAGATCAACATCAATATAGGGTTCTTTCTCCATATATTCATACTCTTCCATTGTTTTAAATGATTCCACAGACAAAATATCTTCTAAACATAATATAGAAGAATGCTTTGAATGATTGACCTCTATATCTATCTCCTTATGAATGATTGGCTTCATGTCTTGATGCATATCACATACCAGTGCTTCGTATGTTCCTTTTCTTGACCATAAGACCTATCAAACACATAAAAAGAACTATAATTTGGGTTAGTGCAATAGAGAGAGGCGGAATTTGGGCAGTCACTCAATGTCCATCTTGACCACCACACAAAGAATAATCTTACTCTCGATAGGATAAAGATGGTGCACATATCTCTTTCTGGGGAGCATATCTACATTCTTGCTAAAAGTAAGGTCCATCACAATATGAACATTGATCATGAAGAGAAGATTTCCAACCACCAAGCTTATATTCATTTCACGATGCCATTGTAATAAGTAAACTAAATTAAAAATCTGCCTAAGAAAAGAAATAAAAGAAAACTAAAAACAAATATTTACAAGTTTGAATTCAAGAAAGTAGGCTAAAATTCTAAACCAACTCAATATGCCAAATTGTTCTCCAACAACGGCACCATTTTTTATAAGGTTCAACTTACACGTCAATTTAGTATAAGGCGGTCGTCGTCAATAAATTTACTCAACTTTGGAGTCCGAGTCGAATCCACAAAGAACAATGTGAGTGGCAATTAAACTAGTTTGAATCTAAAGATACAAGTTAGATTCAAACAACTTGCATGAAAAGATAAAATAGGGGTTTTTAATGATTGAAAAAAAGTTATTAACACTTCAATTCTCCTTAGAACTAAAATCTTAAACTGTAATAGTTCAAATCAATGATATAGAGAAACTAGGGTTGTGATCACTATGATTATTAATCCTCCATTGAATAATAGTTATAGTATTGGATTCTCGTGACTTATGGGAAACACCAAATTATCAGTTTCGATAGTTCATCTAAGTGTTTCTCAACCTACCTAGATGTTGACCACCCTAATTCTCACGAACTTAGGAAAGCAAGTAATCATAGATCTAACAACCCTAGTAGTGGGTTTTAATTCCACAAGAAAGAGAAAGTAATTACAATAACTGAATTCATCCCACAACTAAATCAAAGAATTGAAAATTGAATTGTAAGTTAAGAGAGCCAAAAAGAGGTAAACTGGCCTTTTGGAATAAGTTCCAGCCGTTTTAAGATGTCCAAGATGATGCAGCCCACCAATGAGCCCTAAAAGCTGCTATTTATATCTGTAACTTAAGAAAAGTCTAAAATTAAGTATTCAAAATTTTTCTTTTAGGTAACATCATGTCTGATAACTTATCACAAATCTGATAAGTTATAGGAGAATGTCGTCAGGTCCTCTTCATCTGTCTGACGACCTGTGTGATGACTTATCAAAGGTCTGATAACTTATCAGACTTTTTGTCAATCCTTGCTTTAAATTTCTGCCTTTTGATTCTAAGTGATGACATGCCTGACGGTTTATTAGAGATCTGATAGCTTATCAGGATATGTCATTAGAAAATCTTCAATTTTCTTTTTCTCTACCTATGTGTGACGACATGGTCTGATAGCTATCAGACCAAGTCATCAGAAGAAATCTTTAGAACTTAATTTCTTGCATCTTTAACCAAAAATCATCCTTCTTGATGGAGCTTTCATGTATTTTCATGCATCTTGACTTTTACTGCAATATCAAAGAGAAAACAATAAAAAATGAATAAATTTTCTTAAGACTTTGCAATTATTCTCTGCTAAAAGCCTCAAATGTATTGGCATCTGCTCATATATCAATAGTCACTCATGTCATCAGTTA